>NC_051045.1:29959593-30117093 GCF_904848185.1 Acanthopagrus latus | reverse complement strand
TCAACCCCAGTGTTTTCAATGTGGAAGTGTCATCTACAGATCAAAACATTCAACTCATTTAGGAATCATGTACTGAACTCTCATTCATTCATTTCATTCTTTCAGAAATATCCAACATTCAACATTTTATGGGATTTTTTTCTCATTTAAAATAATGGACAGAATGTTCAAAAATATTTTTTTTCATAAAGTATAAATCACATTGTGCGTGATTGGTTGTTTGGATCTTGATCCACACCAGAGATTAAAAGTCTGGACACCTTGGCATCTGCTGCTTAAGTTTTGATTGATTGATTTATTTAATCTTGTTTGTCCATAAAAGTACAATACTAAATAATTGGAGCACCCTTTGCCATTCAGTTGTATCCAGAGGTGTTACCTAGTTTTAGCGTTGGCATTCTAATCCTATAATTATAGTAAAAATAGTACTGTTTTGTTGGCAGGTGCTGGTGGAACTTGTGAATGATGAGAATGTTGCAATGTTACTGGATGAGCTGAAAGGATACTGCACTGATGTCAACACTGACACTGCCCAGGCTGCAATCTCGGCTATAGGTAAACACACACACCCACACACACACACACACACACACTTATTATGTGGCAGTATTATACATGACCACACTGTCTTCATTGCAAGGCAAACACTTCCATAGAGTCACATTTTTCCATGACAGTATTAATTGGCTCTCTTCCATACAAATTGTACTTGTCAGTTCATTTCTCTTCAACCTCCACTTCCCAGTACTGACTGGTTCTGCTCTGATGTGATCAGCCATCATGCCTCTGCCACAGGTGGTTAAGCATGCAGGTCCTACTGTGATCATCAGCATCCACAGATGTGTTTCAGCTGGTGCACAATGCCAAACTGAGTGAATATTCATGACACATGATGTTATAATCCATTGTGGTTTCAGTCATTCATGTTGCTAGTCTGATCACCAGCTTATAAGTGATTGTCCACCACAGAGTGGCAGTGGGCTGTGTTTCTCCAAAAGTTGAGTCTGTTTAACCTTTTTTGATGAGCACCCTGTGGCCAGCACCACCATAGCCAAATTGGAGAACTGTCATTAAAATGAATTAGAAAACCTGCATTTTTGCCACACCACCTGATCTGGTCTGAATCCAGCTGTAGACTCTCTATGGTTAGGGTGGAACTCTCACTCATATCCTCTGTTTTCCTGTGTGGACTGGGTGCAGGTCGTATTGGACGGAGCCACAGCGACAGATGTCTAGAGATCCTAACAGAGCTGCTTGCACTCAAACAGGAGCACATCACCTCTGGTAAAACCCTATCCCCACACATACACAGTTCATGCTGCATGCATGCGTCTGTTTAAGTGACTTTCAGACAAAAGCTAGATCATCATTTTGACGCAATTACAGCACTTCAGACAAATTTAGTCTGCCTCTACAACAACACTCTCTCTCTCTCCCCCTCCCCCCCAGCGGTGGTGCAAACAATGTGTGACCTGGTCTGGGTGTGTCCTCAGTATAGCAACACTGTGTGTTCGGCACTTGAGGGCTGCGAGGAAACGCTGCAGGATAGTCAGGTCAGACCCAAGCAGACACTGCTGCCACACCCACACGCTGCCTGGATGCAAAAATGTAACCATGTAATAAAACACTCACATCTCTTACTTTAGTGAACATTTTATTAACCATAGATTAAAAATACTATATTACAAGTCAAACTAATGCTATTAAATTGTCACTTAATTCATCCAGACTGACTAATTTACATTAGATCCTGATTGATCCTCATATCTTTGATCAAATTTGTGTTGATTTGTTTTATGTCCATAAGCATGTTGGCTACAGGAAATAAGACTATAGAAAAACAAAAACAAGAAGAAAAACACAATATCGAGAGTGGGCCTGGTTATATTTTTTTATACACAGCTGAACAAACAGATCAACATAAAACAAGTAATATGAGCTGTAACACTTGAGATGTGTTTCTGTGAGTCAAGAATCATGTCATTTCTCCTCCACCACAGGTATTTTGCAATTATTTTCATGTAGTTTCACTGCATGACCTATCTGATTGTCATATACAAATCTCTTCGAGAAACCAGACTAAGGTGTGTCATAAGTCTACATAAGCAGCAACCTAGGTCTGTAGAGTGCTGTAGTTTGTAGTCTTAAAAACCCGTAAATCGACTGAAATAAGGTCTGTGGTTGGTATAGGTCGAAGATATTTCCTTTACAGGCCCACTTTAGTTGCACACTATTCTAACTCTAACTTTTCAACTTGTACATTGATCAGTTTATAGAAAAACTATATTGTAATTGTGTAGTAAGATTGTGTAGTAAGAGGGTGCCATTCCAAAAAGGGTGTCATCACACCATGATTGGCTGGGAGGGGAATGCTCCAAGCTGCTTCCACTCCTCAGTTAGGCTGTTGACATCCAAGAATGGCAATAATCTGATCATAGTGTGTGTGTGTGTGTGTGTGTGTGTGTGTGTGTGTGTGTGTGTGTGTGTGTGTGTGTGTGTGTGTGTGTGTGTGTGTGTGTGTGTGTGTGTGTGGGGTTAAGGGTTATATAGGTATAAATTTGGTACTATTTAATTTTTTTTTACATATCTATTGCTGTGTCTATTTTCACAACCATGGCATGTCAACACTCTTTTGTATTCGAAGGATTATTGTAAATTATGGCATAAATGTACGCATTTTAGAAAGAAGCTGGAAACAGCAAACAAACAGAGAGAAAACAAGATGGCTTCTTTATACAATTCCTGAGTTTCTAGCAAAAAGTGTGTTTTTGTCACCACTGTCAGATGTCACCAACATCAGATTTGCTATCTAACAGTGGTGAAACATAAGCCCCATCCACACTGCTCTTTGAGTGCAGGCATCCTGCGCCAATTCTCCACACCGTCCTCTGTGTGAAAGTCTCAGATGTGGTGAAAGGTGAAATTTCGTTGCACCTCTGGAGGTAGTATTATTGTACCTGTGTGAATGGAAAAGCAGCCTGCTTGGATCTGCAGTGCTGGCTTTCTGTGTGAAATTCCCACTGGTGCATCTTCATACTGGAGCTACTTGGTTTTGTGTGAACAAACAATAGTGGAGAATTGGCGAACCTGCACTGCGTGATAATGCAGCGACTCTGTGTGAAAATGGCTATGGTTTGATAGTGCTGACAAAAACAGCCAATCAGCTTTAAATATGATTTAGAATCACAATAAACAGCAATATGGCTTGAAGTATTTCATGTTAGTATTTTTATACATAATTTCTGCTATATTTCTACCACAAACAGGCCTATGTATCCCCAACATGAATGTAACTCCCAATGACTTACACTGTTAATTTAGTTGCACCATTACATGGCGGCCTATGCTACTAGTATATGGATGTGTGTGTCTGTGTGAGTGTTTGAACTAATGTTATCGAGTGCTTTGAGTGGTAGCCAGTGCTAGAAATGTGCCTTTTAAAGACACTCCATTTTCCATGTATTTATTTTTGAAACGGGTGGAGTCATCTCCTGCTGACCATGCATGTTTTCTTGCTGTGTATCATATCCCCTGCTGACCAACCTGAGAAACTTTGAATTGAGTCTAAATCTTCTGCTCATTTTCCTCATCCTGCATTAGGGCAGGCAAGCTTTGCTGTGGTTGCTGGGTGTTTATGGGGAGCAAGTGTCGGGTGCCCCCTACACGCTGGAGGTGTTCATTGATGGAGTTAGGAGTGAAGCCTCTCTGGGAGTGAAGATGGAGCTGCTGACGACCACCATGAGACTGTTTGTGTGCCGGCCTGCTGAGACACAAGATATGCTTGGAAGACTGCTGCACTACTGCATAGGTGTGTGTGTGTGTGTGAGCGAGTGAGTGAGTGAGTGAGTGTTTGGAGAGAGGAGGGAAGAAAAAGAGACAGAGATGACATTGTAGCATTCTTGTGTTTTCCAGAGGAGGAGACAGACATGTGTGTCCATGACCAAGCACTTCTGTACTACCACCTGTTGCATTGTGGGATAGAAGAGACACGAAAGGTCCTCCAGGGTCGGAGGTCGGACCCTTCCCTGGGTGTTCTGATTGGCCGCCCTGCAGAGCCCATCAGCCAGTGGGCCTGCAGGTTTAACACTCTGGAGGCTCTGAAGCAGTGCAGCATAGAGACAGAGTCAGCCAGCAGAGGAAGCCCTGAACATTTCACCTGTGACCCCAAGTCGAACCCTGACCTCTCAGTTACAATTAACTGTAGCCAAGCTGAGAACGTTTATTCAGGTGAGTGAAGACATTACCATTGATATTATTGTTATTAAAGCCCGAGCACTGACCAGTGCGAGGACCTATTGTAATCACTTGGATTATTTCTTTTTCTTATTAGTTTTATTCTCAACATTGATTGCAGTTTTGGAAGCCTGGACATACCCCAAAAACTTGGGATATATGTCACATCTGGTGAAAAAATGTGATAATTCAACTTGAGTGGGTGTGGCTGTGTCCAGGGGACTCTATAGCGCCCCCTGGAATATTTCTAAATTGACATTCATGAATGAAATTCAGTACACATATGCACCATGATCACATGAACAAAAAACTTTAACGGACCCATACCCTCAATCCAACAGGAAGTCAGCCATTTTGATTTTGCCGCCATTTTTACACCTGTTCATGCCTCGTACTTTAACAAACTCCTCCAACAGTTTTAACACCACAGACTTCACATTCACTCAGTATCATCCTTAGACCTTTAAGATAAAAAGTCCATATGACTTCAACATACAATTTGCTATCTACATCGAATTGCTCACACATGTAGAGGGTGTCGCCCTGAATATGTCTATGCATCAATACCATGTCATATCCATAGCACCACCCACAGGAAGGACACAGGAAGTCACTGAATATGTCACTGTTGTGTTTCGGATGACATGCATCCAATTTAGGTAGGAGCCTTTCCACAGGTAACAGGTGAGCGCGCCCTCTGCCACCACAGCCCGACATGCACGTAGCGAGGGCCTGGTCATCACTGCTTGCAGCTTTTATTATTATTATTATTATTATTATTATTATTATTATTGTTTAAAGATGCAACACAAGACATGTGAGAGATTTGGATGAATGATGCTATGTGTGAAGTCAAAAAAATAAACTAGATCAATGATTTCTCAAGTTTCTAATACACATATCAACATGGGAGTGGACCAATATGCTTGCTTTATGCAAATATACATTTATTGTTATTATTGCAACAATCCAAAACAATGCCAAAACTATCAAAAACACAATATACTCGAGAATAACCTCAAAGATACTGCATGCTTCAAAAATATGCTGAAAGCATTACATGGCAAACTCAAGGCCAACAGGCAACAACAGATGGGCACTGACCTGAATGAAACATTCCTTAGTAATACTTACACAATGTGGTGTCCAACTACACTGGTGAAGGTTAACTAAACAATGTTAATCAGCCCGCAGGCTGCAGATTTCGCTCTGTTGAAAGTTTGTCTTATGTAGAGTTGTCCAGGTGTCTCCTCTGAAAACTAACAGTGTGGTCTGCCTTTGGGAGGGGAAGGAAGGCTCTCTGCATCAGCTGTGTGCTCTGCCAGCAAGTGGTATTTGAGACTCGACATACTCCGGTGGTAAATCAGTTCACATCAACAGTTAATGTAAATTACTTGTTCTTCGACAGAACCATCTGGCAGGGCATCAAAGCTCAATTTGCCATTCCAGTAACCCTTTCCTTTATCCATTTCTTCTCGAGGAAGTTTGTTTCTGCAGCCATCCAGAACATTACTGCTGCATTGCTTCCTGATTTCCCAAACTATGGGGAAACAAAGGAGTTGGCACTGTTGTGTGCTGTAACAGTAGCCGTTTTTAGACAGAGCACCAAGCCACCGATTTGCTCGTCCTTTTGGCGGCTCGGTCCGTGGTTTTAGACAGAGGCAGCAAACTGGGGGTCTGTTTTGGTCCGCTGAGCTGCTGTCTAAATCCGAGGCGGAAATGTGCCGGCCTCTAGTGATGGGAACGGCAGTTCTTTTTACTGTACTGAGTCTCTAGAATCCGTTCATTAAAATGATCCATTCAAAAGATTTGTTCACCGAATCGTTCAGTGCTCTCCAACTCCCTGAACTGATAAGCAGCCAAACGATCCATCACTCAGTGAATAATTCAGCCCTGAGGTTCACATTCACTTACTGTGTTCAGGGATTATAGTACACAATCATTCACGGGAGGCACAGCGCTGCTCTGAGTGGTATACATGCACTAAATGTATTACACAGTGAAAGTGTCCTCTGTGCACAGTAAAATCACTTAACATGATGCTACACGGATGTTAGCAACACAGCGCTAATTTTAGCAGTACGATTACTGAATGTGAATCATCTCCTCTGCCCTGGCTGAGTGACACAGCGACATTTTCAGCACAGTATGTTAACGAGAATCACGTCCTCAGCGTCAGTTCTCTGCCTGCAGTAGGTTCGCGAATCATGAACGAATCACTGCGTGAATGAGAATCACGTCCTCACAGTTCTCTGTGTGAGTCACGGCAGTTCCACTCCCGGCCGGCATGCTCGCGGCCGAGCTCAACTGAACTGAGAAAGGAACGAATCAGTCCATGAGGTGATTCGTTCGTTCGAACAACACGTTCGCAACGGACACGTTCGCAACCGACACAACACTACCAGCCTCTGAGTGAGGTGGGCGAAGGTGTTAATGACCTGCACTGTTGTGTGGCCCACAGCCGGGGAGTTTTAAAACCAAGAAACAGCTGATCACAGCAGTCAGTCCATCACTTCATCCACAGACATTAAGATGAACAACTGGACAGCTGCAGAGATCCAGGAGATGCAGCGTCTCCTCGGTCTCTGTAGCTGTTGGTTGTGTTAGCTTGTTGTTGTGTCGGCAAGCTAAGGACAGTCGCTACTTTCAAATTAAAACCCCCCCGCTAAGAACTAAATGGGGTGCAATGTAAAGCTCTTATTTTGAAGACAAATTCTATGGCACTGTTCACAGCCCAACTTCGAACGTCAGGTCACATCACATGTTTAAGCCTACCTCAGAGGCGGCTTTTGGAAAAGGAGGAATATTACGCCTCGGTTTTAGAAAGACAAGCCGGCACTTTGCCGCCCTTACCTTGGAGCAAATGTGCCGCCTCTTCTATCTAAAAAGCGCTTGTGTGTTGCTGGTGTGCTGTGTTTTTTGTTTGTTTATATCCCAGGACCAAACGAAATGTATCACTTGCTTCCTATCCAAGGGGGTGTTCCCCTGGGAGTGTGACGTCACATGAAATCTATGAATAACACAAGAATATGAGTAATAACTGAACGGGTCTGAATACTTTCTTGAAGCAACAGTATGTGCAAATTCGTATCTTGTGTGATTTGGTGCTCCCCATAGTTTCTGAGAGCAACACAACTGTCTTAAATACAAATGGCAAGTTTCTATTACAATTTGTCCGATGTAATGAAACTTTACTACAAACAAAACTCGGCACAATATAACAACCTTATGTCTTAAGAACTGTCTTGAAGTAAACATTCATGCTTAAGCATTATTGCCTTGAGGCATTCAATCTTTTTGCAAGAGTTGCACACAGCTCTGAACAGTAACAGCAGGCAAGTCTAATGTAACCTGAACCAGAGGCTGATGGTAGCATGTTATCAGTTAAACCTCTGTCCAAATTATGATCAAAAACCACAGACAACTTTGCCAACATAGCCAAACATCAATCAAAGTGCAACAACACAAGAGATATAACTTACCTGGCTGAGAGTGCATTACCATGCATTACCATTTCCAACTTCAACTTTACTTCCCTTTCTGTTTGCCTCTCTCCATGTCCGCTCTCTCTGCTTCCACCTGTTCTTTCTCTCCTTGAACTTGAACTTCCGCCTCACCTCCAGGCTCATACAGTGCCAATCTATACACAGACTCCTCTGCTGATGTCCCACCTTCAACCGCCGAGGTCCCTCTCAGTTTGTCCCTCTCCCCAGCTCTCAGCCCAGAGGAGTTTGAGCGGTTGTGGCTGCAGCGACAACCCATGCATGCTGACCAAGGTAACTCAATGGAGGGAGACTATTTCATGCCGAAAGCTTCTTCTTCATGGGACAGGAATTGGGGTTGATTAGATGGGCCTGACTATATCTGTGTAAAACCACTGTGAAAATGAAACCTATGTAAAGTTGCAACACTAAGAGGTTTAACAGAAACTTTGTTAATACTTATTCTGGCGATTGGGTGGCAGATGTTATTATTTTGACAAAAACCTTTTAGATATGTGTTACCATGACTTTGTTACTACTAAAAGAGATACATTGCTGTCAGCAATAGTATTTGGGATCACGTATTATTAAAGTAACGTTTTTAGGATGAATGTAGTAGGCAGTCTTCCCTCTCCATGTCCAGAGAACTATTGTCTCCTCCAGTTGTAGTGTCCAATTTAAAAAAAAAAAAAAAACCAACACACACACACATATATTATTATATTATTCTTCGTGTGTGTGTGTCTATATATATATATATATATATATATATATATATATATGTGTATATATATATGTATATGTATATATATATATGTGTATATATATATATGTATATGTGTATATATATATATGTATATATATATATGTATATGTATATATATATGTATATATATGTATATGTATATATATATATATATATGTATATGTGTATATATATATATGTATATGTGTATATATATATATGTATATGTGTATATATATATACAGTATGTTTATGTATATATATATATATATATATATATATATGTATATATGTATATATGTATATATGTATATATATATGTATATATACATATATATATACATGTATATATATATATATATATATATATATATATATATATACACACACAGGCTTATATACAGGCTTCAGCTGGCTTTTGCCCCAATTTATCTTGTGTCCAGAAGAAGAACAAAATAATTCAATTATGTCTTGTAAAATAGCAACAGAAGTCCTTGGCCATCCATGTACAGTCAAATTTTGTTTGAGGTGTACTCCGGGTTGTACTCTTGAGTCTCTAGACATGCCCAAATTGTTTCCACAAAGGGCTCCAATGCAAATGCAAATAGAAGGGACTGTGAGCACATCCCTGCCCAGTGCCTCTATCTCTGAAACTGTCTAGTTCGTAAGGATTTTACCATTTGGATAATAATAAAGTAATTTAACCCATGAAACATATTTTTTCCAAATCCAAATGTATATAGCACCACTTATAAATAATGATAATAATAATTATAATACATTTATTTTATATAGCACTTTTCAGGAACACAAATACACATGACAGGTTAAAACACAAATATAAAAACAACACTTAAAATATAAAGAAAAGAAACAAGTTGTACATTAAAAGCAATTTTAAAAAGGTGAGTTTTGGTGAGTGTTTTGAAAGTTCGACTTCTGTACAGGCTCTGATGTGTGTGGGAGGGTGTTGCAAAGGGAGGGGGCAGCAACTAAGAAGGCTCTGTCTCCCCAGGTTAGGTGCTTGGTTCTGTGAAGTGGAGTGAGGAGATTTGCTTCAGAGGAATGAAGGGTGTGGGACGGGTTATGGCGGTGGAGCAGATTGGTAAGGTAGGGGGGTTTATTGAGGAGTTTGGATGGTGTGCCAAAGAGGATGCTGTTGCAGTAGTCACTTCTGGATGAAGTCATGGATCAGGGTTTCTGTAGCAGATAAGGATGTGATGGACGGAGACAGTCTGTGTTTTTGAGGTGGAAGAAAGCAGTTTTGGTGTTTTTATTTATGTGTTGTTGAAAAGAGAGGTTGTTGTCAAAAATGACTCTGAGGTTGTGACTGTGTGGGGAAGGGGAGAGGGTGGTGTTGTCCATGTTGAGGCAGAAGCTGTTAGTGTTTTTGATGAGGGATTTGGGGATGATGGTGATTATGTCTGATTTGTCACAGTTTAGTTGAAGGAAGTTTGTTTGCATCCAGATTTTGATGTCGGTGAGGCAGTTGGTGAGTGTGGAGTGAGTGGCAGTGGTGATGGATTTGGCGGAGATGTAGATTTGGATGTCGTCAGTGTAGCAGTGAAAGCAGAGACTATGGCGTTGATGATGCTGCCAAGGGGCAGCATGTACAGGATGAAGAGGAGTGGACCAAGCACTGAACCCTGGGGAACGCCATGGGACAGAGGAGCAGTGGAGAAGGTGCAGTTGTTGATGTGGATGAACTCTTGTCTGTTTGAGATAAGATTTGAACCAGGAGAGGGCAGTGCCGGTGATACTGAGAGAAGATTCAAGGCAGGAGAGAAGAGTGGAGTGGTTGATGGTGTCAAAAGCTGCAGTGAGGTCCAGGAGGATGAGGATGCTGAGTTGGCTGGAGTCTGCAGAGAGAAGGAGGTTGTTATAGGGCCATTCTGCACAGTCAAAGACCTTTTCTGCATCCAAACTTAAATTGGCAGATCTCCCTTGGGGTGTCTGGGAGAGTGCATGATCTTAAGCAGGTGGCTAAGATTATTAAAAGAGTTCCTTCCTGGGATGAGCCCTGTTTGATCAGGGCGTGTCGGTTTGGCCATATGTGGCCAGGTCAGTGTTTAATAATGACACTGGTATAAGAATCTGCCTGCTCTAAGTCTAAGTCAGGTTATGGTAGCTTACTTTAAGGTTGGTGGTAGCATACCAGTCTCAAAGGCTTCCATGTAAACCCTCTGCAGGTATGGGGCTGAATTTTTTTAATAAAATTCACTGCATATCCCATCAGGCCCAGGACTCCAGTTGATAGTCAGAGATGATAATGTAATGGTATTCAGCACTGAGAACTCCAGACAACAGTTTGCCATCCAGCCAGAGAGAGTCTATCCTGGTATATGTTACGGCCTCCAGTGAGATAAGTCAATGCAACATGTAAAGGATACCAGACACGAGGTAAGCAATTAAACAAGCTTTGTTAAATAATTCCCAAAAACAAACCAGGGCCAGACAAAGGATGGGAAGATGTTGGACCAACCATGCAATGGGCAGTCGTTTCCCGCATCTCCCCCTAAATTAACTAAATGGAAACTAATGCTAAAACAATGTGATGAATAACTGAACCACCAATAACCTCCAGCCCAAACTAACACATTAAACTAAAATGACAAAACCCCAGCACCTAACATACATGGAGGTTGAAAACCAAACCTGCTTGAGAAAAAAGGTGAGGAATGAACACTCCCACAAGTGTGCTGCTGTCTGTGTGTGTGATCTCCATGCTCCTCCCCTGTCCCTGCACTCTCTGCTCTTTTATCACCTCACCTACTCCACCAGAGCACCGATTACACTCAGGTGTGTTCAGGTAGAGAGGGAGGAGGGTGCTATGAGAAACTGACCTGTGCACACAGAGAGAGAAAGCGCGTTCAAGTTGAACACCAGCTGATCTCCTGCAACTGTGAGATCTGCTGGCGACTGCGGGGGCGGGGATACAAACGCTGCTATGAAGTCAGACACTCTCTACTCCCGTAGACGTTACGAGACATGGCTGAGCTTGAGGCGTTTGCCTTCTTCACCTGCAAAGAAATGGAGGAAATTGAAATCCCAGTAATGTTTGAGGAAAATCTACAACGAAGGCGATCAGTTTTCTTACCTGATGCTACGGAACTTCGCTGGCCTTTTTTTCACATTAAACTCCTTTGGAAATTATTCAGTCTGAGATGTTCAAAATCAAAAAATCAACCAAAACTTGTAGGCTGAGGGAATAGAGCAGTGGAACGGTTGCTATGTTGCATGCAGACGACCGGGGATCAAGACTCTTTGCAGAGGGTGTATTTATCTGATTAGTTGCGTATTTGTTTGAAGTGTACTTCTCTGTATAGATGATTTCCTTCAGGAAATATTGTTTCATTCTCATCTTACTTCTGTAGGCTACCAGGTTCATTTGAACTCTTTACACCAAATGCTTTTGTAAGCTAGCCTACAGTGCTTACCAAAATATCAACATTCAGTGAATTGTTTTATTTACACGCCAGATATCGCAGGATAATTCTTTGTATTGTTAATGTGACGGGAACAGAAAGAGTTGATAAGAGTGGATAGTACAGATAACACTGGACACAGCAGAGAACCACTCCATCATCACCACAAGGTGACAGAACTGAGCGATTTATTGACGACATGTTGTTACATTACATGAAGGATTTTATAGGTTTATTCATGTTGACTATCCCATAGGTGCAGCCATATGGCTGCTACTTATCTGAAAGTATGTGATACTTGAGAAGAAAAGAGGCGCTTACGGATACGGAAATTCATCGAAACACACGTCATATACGTCAGCATGGATGAGAGCCAATTCGGGCAAAGTCCTGACGTCTGCCTGGAGAGCAACTGCTCAACTGCTCACCTAGCTCTGGCCTTGCTCTGGCCTTGCACCCACGATAACTTAAGGTCATGTGACATCAAATGCGGAGCAGAAACCACTCCCATTCGGGTCATCGTGGACACATTTTAACCAGCATGCGTCGCGATTTAGGCAGCACTGCACTGGGCTGCGTGATGTTGAACTCACCTGGAGACACACAACAGAATGCACAGCGGAGGCACATGTAACTGACCCCCCCTCCCTGAAATAGTGAATGGGGGAGCACTGCGAATGTCATTCACACATTACAGACTATAACAGTGCGTGTCAGCCAAGACATTTTCTCAACCCTTAATGTGGCGGATTTTTTTTACTCATTTGATTTATAAACGCCAGAGGATTGGGGTCAGTGTTAATGACAATGGGCGTGCTAGCAGAGCAGGCATAAACCTCATTACTTGTGCGAAAATTTGCGACATGAAATTGGATCAGAGAAAAACTTCACCAGCGCTTTGACAACAGTTGTTGCCGTGATTTTATGCATGTGAATGGCTTCAGAAAACCATGTCGCTGAACACATATTGGTCAAAACAGACTTGTTCCCCGCTAGCAAGTTAGCAAGCATACCGTCTTGCAGACAGTAACAGGTGAACATTTTCTCAATTTCATCCACTGGAACAACAGCATCAGAACAAGGCACTAGCAACAAATCGTGTTTTTCACTCAATATTATTGTTCCTATGACGTGCACACTTTAGAACTAAGCTTTTCAGCAGAAGAGGAAACAGCTGAAGCTACGAGAGTGACTACTAATGGAGACGGATCGGGAGGAGAGACTACTGGCAAGGAAGCTAGACAGTTAGGATCAGCCATGTAACTGTCAGCTAATTCCACCTCGCCCTCATCAGGCAAACCTTGCTTCTGCCTCGTAGACATCGCAGGAATGACAGGGCAATTTGTAAAGACCTCTTAGAACCTCTGCTCCACGTCATCTGAGTGCTCAGAAAGAGAAACAGCAGTGACTTCAGAATTTAATAACAATTTACCTTCAGCCAAACGTTGCTCAAATGAAAGACACCCTGTTAAAGGGTAACTGCAATTCAAGCTCCTTCAAACTAAGCAAAACAAATTGCGAAACTGCAATTAATAGTCAAACTCTTTTTATGTTATCGCCAAGTGACGCATTTCAAGTTCTGATTCCTTCAAACAAATCTGAACCTCTGGGTCTTCCATTCCCAGAGATGAACTCATTCACTCCGTTTACATGACACTGAAGAAAACCGAATTACTGGGTTAGTCCGACTATGATCAGATTTTTAAGATGCATCTATACACCTTAAGACCCCCCCACACCGCCCAGACACAAACCAACAGCCAGCAGCCTTTATCCGACCACTTTGTTGCCTCTTGTCTGACCCGTTCAACAGAAAATTTGCATTGAATTCACCGCTTCAATGTGCTGCCACTTCAACTACTGATACAGCAAAACATGAAAACAGGGAATGATGGAACGTAGTGAATAGAAAAACAAAGCACACACAGTATTCCGCCCCTCCCACACACCGGTTGTGCATGTAAACGCACTGACTGTGACAACACCGGTGTAACAAGACTCCCTAAGAGGAAATAGAATGGACTGGCAAAAACTCACCGCCTGAATGTATATCACAGCACACAAAAACTAGATGGGCAGCAGCACAAACGTGTTAACAAAAAACACACAAAGAAGTAGGCAATGTGAGGCAACGGCAACTAATACAAAGTATCATAGCAACCCTCCCCCTGTGTCAAACAACACTTTAACAGCGGGAGAGGAAAAAAACTACTGATACAGTTTACCAACATAAGTAACTGTGCCAACAACGCAAAATGCACGGCTACACACTGAGGCAAGAACCAAGAACCCTTCATCGCTCAGCCACACTTCAAAAGCCTACAAACAACTCATGCGGAAAACCGCGTTTAGATGAGCCCCAAATATGTTACGGCCTCCTCTGAGATGAGTCAAGACTAAGGTTCAAAGGAGTTGGAGGATGCAACATATAAAACCAGACACAAAATACAAAATTAAACAATCTTTTTAAAGAAATTCCCAAAAGAAACCCAGGAACAAACAAAAGGGGGGTGGAGATCCCGGGCCAAAACAAACAAAAGATGAGAGGATTGAATAAATAATATGTACCTTTGGCATTTAAAATTCTTCACACATTGAATAAGTTTGTGTTGCTGGTGTATGATATCAGGAAATTAGAAGCATTAGATGGTGCTGCTGTGTGAGTTGATGACCTGTCCAAGTAGGTATCTATAACTAAATTAGAATCACCTCCAATTAATTAGGTTTGTGGACAAATTATCCAGGATCAGTGTTACTCCCAGGTCAGTCCATATAATCTGGTCCAAAAGTGTAACCAGTGCAGATTATTTCTCCCGTGTGACCAAAATATACCACCCCTTTTTATCTGCTATCAGAGTGTGGTATAAGAATCGAACATTTTACAGATTATTAAAACCACTCCCCTAGCCTTCGCAGAAAAGAAGGCGTGATAGACTTGACCTGTCCTTTTGGATTTCTCAAATGTGTCTCTTATAGACAGATCACATCAGCATACAGCTCTCTTAAAAGAGACAACACTTTAGCGTGCTTTACTGGCTGATTGATTCCATTCACATTTCATGTACAGAAAACTAAATTTCCTCCTGTTTCCATGCAGGGCAGCTTGTCAGAAGGGAGCGCTAGGGCCACACCCCACCTGTCAATCAGGAAGAAGAATCATATATATCTCCATTGAATAAGACTTTATATATTAAATCAAATCTAAATATCATACAGTTAGTGAGTAACATGGATAATCTCCAATGAAATTGTAGATTTATAATGTCTTACATTATGTAAAGTTACTGAGAGGAAACCCTGGGTGCAAAAATCTTTGTCTCCTCACTACAAGTTGTACATACACACTTCACTTGCTGTACTACAAGAAATAAGAGCTTGCTGGGTTGTGACTTTAATCACCTCAAGGCCATGATATAGTGCGAGAAGGAATTGACGTAGGAGCAGATAATGTAGTAGTTTGCAGAGTTTGGGGGGAGCCTTTATGATAGAGTGAGTTGTGGAGAATAGATGGAAATGGAGAAAGCGAATTCAGTGAAGTCGCTGCAAACAATGTCGACTGAGATGAGAACACTGCAGGAAAAGCTTGAAGTGAAAGAGTTCGGACCTTACCAGACGGGTGTTGAAATAAAACAACAAGCACCAGACAGAGGAAGACAGTGCACCGGTCTTTTTCATGAGGCTGGTTTGCTAAAAAATCATGGTGTTTTCTGAGGACTGTTGAAATGTGTCACCATTACTAGACTGCACTGCTCATACAGCAGTACAAGAATATCTGCAGAGTGCTACTGTGTTTAAAGAAACATCTAAGACAGTATAGAATTAACTCCTTGACTATATGCACTCAGTTTTCGACTCGAACAAGTGGACACCCACTCTAGCCACTCTGCACCTGGAAGGCGCCTTGCACCAGGGACACGAGTGGCAGCACAGACAATATCCAAGGAGACAGCCAGGGCACAATGGAGAGTGAGGGCTCGCTCCTGCGTGTCTAACTTGTCACAAACACATCTCATCCAAAGATGGCCCCTTCAGCTGAGGTTGCGGGGCTGAGGCGGGAGCTACGATCCATTTGAGCAGCTCATTGAGGATCTTCTCCAGCTGCAATAAGAGCTGTGTTCCTGGCTGACGTGTCTCGAATCTGCAGATAGCCTTAGTGTCAGATGCAGCAGCTGCTCCTGCTGATGTTCACTGCCTGACTTCACCAGGATCCCCGTCCTGGCAGTCTGTAGTTAAGAGTCGCAAGAGACTGTCTCTTCCCCTCTACGACCTGTTTGGTATTGGCAGGGATGTTATCCCACTCTCTAACTTCTCTCCCCTGGCTGAGATTCCCCCAGAGCCTGTCCTCTCTCCTATTCCACCTCCTGCTGGCACTGCGGAACTTGTCCATCCTGCCATCAGAAAGCGCTCCGCTCGTCCCAGTTTCACCTCGTCCTTGGCTTCGCTATCCCCTTCATCAGCCCCCCCCCAGGTGCAAACGTCGCAGTTTGTCAATCCTGTAGAACCCTGAATACCTGTTGCACTCAGAGTCAGCTCCAGTGACCTCTTCTCATTCACCACAGCGGAAAATTATTTGTAATTTCATCAGTTTTATTGCTTTTGGTCTGAACTGATGGTGTTCCCAGCAGGACCCTGCCCAGCACCCTGGCACTGTGTTCTCTAGCCCTGTCCTGGACAGTACGGGTCCTGCTGGTGCTGGTGGTGCTGGTTTGATCCAGTCAATTATTCCTGTCAGGATTCCTGTTAGGATCACTGAAAGGCAGTGTGCACTATCAACATCCACTCAAAGTCCACACAGCAACAACCTCATCACAATTTAAACCACTTCTTTAATCCCTGTTTTTAAATCAGCTCATTTCTGTTTAGTCAGTGTAAGGTCCCTTGCAAATAAGTCTTTTATCTGCCAGGATTTTATCATGACAAACAATAGTGTTTTTTTTTATCATCACGGAGTCCTGGATCATTGAGTCCCCCCCCCCACCCAGATTATTTATTTTTATCAGCCAAGAATGACAGTTACTGTTGAGTTACTCTCTGCCACAAAAGACACTGCTGCTGCACTGACTGGTTTAGAGTCGAGCCTTTACTTTTGTAACTTACATGCATCACTATGTAACAGGCATTATATAAATATATTTTTATATGTTTATTATAAAATATAAATACTCCAGTCAGTCATCTGACATACAGTTGTTTCTGCTGTAGCAGTGTAATTTTAGATCAAACTACCTTGCGTGGCATGGCCCGCTTTACTCTGCCTCTGATTGGCTACATCATGCCCATTAAGAAATTTGCATATGCAGTTCTCACCAAAGATTTTATAGAGGCGAGATTTTCTGTTGCTAGCATTCAGACACAGTAGCTCTTTTTACACAGCGTCTCCGCATTATCTCTGGAGCGGTGGTTGGCCAGTTCTCCGCTGATGGTGATTCACACAGAGCGAAGCATCTCCACCGTACTGCCATGTAATTCACACAGAAAGCTGGAGCTGCGGCGCCTAAAGGTTCGTGACGGTACATGTCATGTTGATGATGTCCAGGTGTCCCCCCTGTCAATCCGCAGACAGTTTATGTGTAGTGATTGAGATCCTGACCCACCAAACATCCTGGAAAGTGACAAAGTTAAGTTTTTCATGCTAAATTACATAATAATAATAATAATAATAATAATTAATTTTATTTTAAGGCATCTTTCAAAGCACTCAAGGACATGGCACATAATAACAGTACAACAAAAAACAGGGAACAATTTAGTGCAAATAAAAATAGATAATTAAGAAGATGCAATTACATGGTGCCAGCTCGGAACAGACTTCAGACTCTGCTGTCCTCACTATACAGGACGTCAGCAGGACCTCTTAGGCAGGGTTGAGCTTCCAGGGTGAGAATAGTGCAGTAGAGTGGAATAGAGAATAGGCAGGAGTGTCATTATATGATTAGGCTGATACAGAGTAAGCCACATGGAATAAGTGTGTTTTCAGCCGAGATTTAAAAGTGGAGATGGAGACGAAGCGCGACTGTCTAGTGGGAGTAAACTGGATGCTGTCTGACTCTGTCACTCATGATGGAGGCTGTTTTCTGGGGGAAAGTTCACTGAAGTCTCGGTCTGGAGGGTTGACAGTCGTGATGATTTGTTTTAATCACAAACATGTGGTGAGTTAAAGTTTTTTGCCGGTGACAGACGCTGTTTTTCTGGCAGAAATGTGACGAAGAGTTGGTAGGACAGGCGGGAGGACAACGCTTCTCCACGTACAGCTGTGGTATTTTTTTTCCTCGCATAAGTTGCCAATGACAGTTACATTTACTACGTTACTTTTGTTTGGTCCTGTAATGTTGCGTTGTGGGACATTTCTCTGTATTTCTCTGACGCCCCCTCTCCTCGCCTCTGGCTTATCTGTTCACACTGGGGCGGTTCACCAATAATGCGGCCCTGATACTACCTCCAGAGGCGGATCAGCCCTGGAGCTAAATTTCCCCCCTCTCCTCATCCGAAACTTTCACACAGAGGAGGGTGCGGAGAATTGGAGCAGGAGCCCCGCATGCAAACGGCAGTGTGAATGGGGCTAGTGTCAAAAGTGATGCTGCAGCAATGCACAGTATGAGAAAATTAATTTGTTTTTTGAAAATTTAAGTATACAAACCTATTCTACTAGGATCCCTAAATATAAGTATGAACCTGAACCTCTTTAATTAGACTGGTGTGATGCATCAGTATAGTGCTTTGGTGCATCCCTCTGGTTATAGCGCATCTGACAAATAACTGTTACATACTGTGCAGTGGCCATTTTCTTCTACCTCTGTTATCCCAGCCACTCTCAGGTTTTGTTTTTCTGAGCACCCTTCCAGGTTGAGATGTTTTTCTTAGACAGTTTCAACCTGTCCAGAAAGTTTCTTAAATTTGTCCTCTATCTCCTGTTGTGTCTCCAAAGAGCCGCTAGCTGCATCTGCTAGCTCTTTCAAAGTTTGGTTGTGTGAGCCCAGTGCAGTTATATATGAGCTGACATGAGCTACTGGTGAGCGCGTCGCCCATCAGCAGGAAAGTTTATTAGTGTGGCGTGGCGCAGTACATTCTGGTTATTGTAGGTTTTCCAACTTTTTGTGCAGAAGGGAATACTATAGCCCTCTTTTTTTGTTTTCTCTGCCCATGTAGGACACATTGTGTGTCTTTCTACTGTAAAGACAGCCCAGTTTTGTACAAGAGCCATCTTGTATATACTGACACTTTAAGTACACATTTCAGATAATTCAAGCTATGTGTATTTCCTGTTCCCACCACTTTGTACAGATACATTTTGACATCAATATTTCTGACTTTCTAGGTGCTGACAAAATAGAAGTGGAGGAAGAGTATGTGTGCTTGAAAGAATGGGTCCTGAGCACTGCAGTACCTCACTGTTCCACACAAAGCCTTCAGGCTGCGATGCAGCTGGTCAACATCCAGACGCTGGCATTCACACCACCGCACACACTCCCCTGGAGGGTCTATCTATACACTCATACCCAGCATGAACCCTCTGGCAACACACCCCACTGCACACTCATACTTGGGGAGCTGCTATACACTGGAGAGGCAAGTCAGAGAACAGTAGTAAATAAAGGCATGTGTGAGGGAGATTTGCTGAGAAAAGAGGGAGGTGAGAAGGAAGTAAAAGTGACTCTTATACAGCAACCAAGAGACGACAAAGCTCTGAAAGGGTTTCTCTCAATCCTTACCACAGTACTATACACATTGTCTTCAGAGAAAAATTAAAACACATAATGTTTTTTTTTTTTCTGGAAGTGAGTAAAAGAAAAAGGAAATGCCTTATTTACTTATAAATGCTATTTTTCTTTTTAATCACAGCTGTTTGCAGGATTCACAGGCGCAAGGGAATTATGAACATGGTGAAACAAAATGATCTTTCTTAGTGTACCACAAGACTGCAGGGCAGCTTCTGTTCTCAGGCTGTGAGAGTACTCAGTTAGTCCTTAGCAGATTTAAATTCTGACAAAGATGCTCAATGGCTGCACTTTTATTATTATTATTATTATTATTATTATTATTACTATTATTATTATTATTATTATTATTATAACCATAACTGGGCATTTAATCTCCACATTTCCGCTATTGTCCCTATAGAAACACTGTCTCTGAAGAAAATAATAACCTTACTCAATCACAAGATGTATAACTCAACAGGGCCCTGAAACTGAAAGGTTTGATAGATGAGGGTTTTTTTTGGGTATGTACCAGTTCACTATATTCAGGGGCTCCAACTCTTGCCATAACCTACTAATGACAGATTCACAGATTTTTGTGCATTGTAGGCTATCATGATAATAAGCTGGCTGAAGGTAAATGCAAACACAATTCCATAAGATGTCTCAAAATAATAAACAATCTCGATCCCTTACACTGTAACAGGTTTGTGTCTTTTTTAATGAGTTAGTAGGTCTGTTGTTTTTGGCTGCTTGCTTTTTAATGACTGTTTGCATTCTCTGAAGAAAATACATGTGAGAGCTTGAGGTTGTTTGCTGCGGCTACATCTCCCAGTGTTTGTGTGTATCTGTAAGTAAAGTATGTATTTATATGTATTTATCTTAGTATGTATGCATGTATAATGTATACTGCGTGAGTCTGTGTGTCATTTGTTCCGATTGACTTAAATTGTTGAAAAATGTTAAAAACTGCTGTGTTGCAGTTAGCACTCACCTCCCTCCTGTTTACATCGCCACACTGCCTCCTTATTTTGAGGCAGCGCCTTGCCTCCTTTTCTTCAAGCGTTTTTCATCGTTGGCCTATTTGTTACAAGGAGTGTCTTCATCAAGCAGACAGGACTGCCTGTTAATGGATTTCTCTGTCCTGAATGGATAAAGTGGGCAGGGATACCAGAAGATATGTTTTCTCATTCGCTGCATGAGAGACGTGTTGGTGAGGAGACACTCTGTAACAGGGATGACTGTTGGAATATGGACCTATTCAACTTATTTTAATAAAACCTTATCAGTTACAGCAGCTTTAAGGGATAGGGCACTGCTTATTTGTCAATTTGTGGTCTTATATCCCTTGTTTTGCTGAGGCAGCATACAGTCCCTGTACGTTTGAGGTGTTCATTGAAGGAGTTAGTAAAGCCTCTCAGGGAATCAACATGCAGCCGCTGACACCTGCTGAGACACAAGACATGCTTGGAAGACTGTTGCACCATTGCATAGGTGAGTGTGTGTTCTTCCTGTCATGTATGTCACAGGTGTGACATGAAAAATGACACGTGTGTGTCATTTTCTCCCATTTACTTCCACTGTAAACTGTTGAAAAAAAACCCTTTAATATACGTATATATAATATATAGAGATAGATAGATATAAAAGCTTTTAGATAGATCGATAGATCGCTGCAGAGTGGTGCCGCCCCTTCGTTCATGACAGGTTGGACTGGAAACACCGCGTGTGGCCGCCACTCTGCTTCACAGGACCGCGGGGGGAGGTGAGCGGGCGAGTCGGCAGCCCTCTGACTTACACCACTGACTTTATTCTATGCGGCTAATTTTGTGTGGATTCTGCTAAGTTTGGGGTATTTGGCTTTTTGTATTACTCAGAGTTACCTCACTACTGTTTTATACCACGTGTGTAGCTGCTTCTCGGTGGAGACGTTGGCGTCAAATGTTAACAAGTAAACGAGGTGAGAACCGTTCCTCTGCGTAACTGTAACCTCAGTAGAACGTTGTTACCTATAAATCTTCTTTATGTTCTATTTAGAGCCTGTCCGCAGATGATCAGGAAAAACTAACAATGACTCGATAATATTTTTTACCTCTCCTGCCACGATAGTAACTATAAGGAAGTCACTTTTATTCCCTCTGGTGAAACATCACCTGTTACAGTACTAGTTTATTATGGGTGTATTTATTGATTGAAACTATTTGAAATGTGAAACGTGGTTTATGAAGTAGAGGAAGATATGCTCCTAATTATAGATGAGGGGCCTGATCTATAATTAGTGCCAGCAGTGGAGGCTCAGTATACTTGTTGACAAAGGCAGAGTACTGAAGAAATCTTCTGTCTGTTGCCTTTATGCCAGAGGACGAATGGTTTGACAAGACATCAAACTGAAATGCTCACATTTGGACAGGAGTACAGAGAGCAAGTTGGTACATGTAGCCTGGTTTAACTAAATATAACACTAAGAGTCACACCCCAGCTATCTCTTTATCTCTGGGGCTTAAACAGTAGCCTACTTCCCCTATTTTATTTGCTGTACACTCCCTACCAGTTGTTTGTTTAACATTGCTTTGGAACACAGCGATAAACCCAGTGCAACTAGACAAGAAGAGAGACAACACAGAGCACAATACCAGTGGAAACGAGAAGAAATGGCAGCTGAAAGACTTAAATGCTGTCCTCAATATACTTTTACGTTGTGACCTTTATTTGACCTTAAATTTAATTCAAATATCTTTCCAATGATCAATGATTTGTTGAAATGAGAAATACACAATTTCAGTTAAGCTAAACACAATGGTAAGAATTTGATGAATAAGAAGCAAACAAGGAATAAACCTGCATTCATTATAAGCAAAGAAAACTTTTCAGCTATGATTGTGAACAGATAGTTATTGTCAGGATGCAAGATTAAGCAGATATAACACAAAAGTGTTAGGGCATAAGACAACATTATACATTTGGCTGTAAATAATTAAGGATTATATGATGATGAGAATTAGATTGAACAAATCCAGACTGTGTCTATATGTGAATTTTATTCAAGTGGCTTAACGGTGGTGGCTTCCAAATTATTCACCCCCCCTTTAACTTTTCCACATTTTGTCACATTACAACCACAAATGTAAAATGTATTTTAATGGGATTTTATGTGATAAATAGACCAACTGTCAGGTTGGGGTAAAAAATGGAAGACTATGGAAGGGGAGGTGGACCCAAACGCAGTTACACAGGAGGCAAGATCAGGGGAACAAAAGGCGAGCTTTTATTTAACAAAA
The DNA here is from genome assembly GCF_904848185.1 of Acanthopagrus latus. Classification (NCBI taxonomy): domain Eukaryota; kingdom Metazoa; phylum Chordata; class Actinopteri; order Spariformes; family Sparidae; genus Acanthopagrus; species Acanthopagrus latus. The sequence goes on along the minus strand of NC_051045.1, from coordinate 30,094,233 downwards.
GCTGAATGCAAAAAAAAAAAAAAAAATGCAAAACAGACAAAATGGGATGAAAGGCAAAGTAGCAAAACAAAACCAGCAAGGCAAAGTGCAAACCAAATAGCAAAGTTCAAATTAAAATGCAAAAAATCCAAAACATACCAGACAGGAAGAGCATGGACAGGATACAGATACAACATCAACAGAATACAAACAATAACCAGATGAGGAGTGAAACACACAGACTAAGTACACAGACACTGATTACCAAAGGTACACTGATTACCAACAGGTGAGGTGAGAGAGGAGGGAGGAAGCCAGGTGTGATAACGAGGGGGAGGAGCACAGAGGAACAGACCAGGAGGGAACAAGACAACAGACAGAGGGAGCCAGAGGGGAGAACACAGGAGAAACTAAAAGGACAAGAGACACAAGAAGGCATGATACAAAGACATAAATCAAATACAAGAAACCAAAAACCAGATACAAGAACACAACACAAAGAACATGAATCCAAAGTCATGACACCAACACAAGGTACTGCATAATTGTGAAGTAGAGGGAAAATTATACATGGTATTAAAATATTTGAAAATAAAAAACATAAAAGTGTGGTGTGCAAAAGTCTTCACCCCCCCGAGTCAAAACTTTGTAGAACCACCTTTCGCTGCAATGACAGCTGCTAGTCTTTCAGGGTGAGTCTCTACCAGCGATGCACATATAGAGACTGAAATATTTACATTCTTCCTTACAAAATAGCTCAGGCTTAGTCTTATTGGATGGAGAGTGTCTGTGAACAGCAATTTTCAAGTCTTGCCAGAGATTCTCAAGTTGATTTAGGTCTGGACTTTGACTGGGCCGTTCTAACACATGAATATTCTTTGATCGAAACCATTCCATTGTAGCTCTGGCTGTATGTTTAGGATCGTTATCCTGCTGGAAGGTGAACCTCTGCTGCGGTCTTTGCAGAACAGGTTTCCTTCCAAGATTGTCCTGTATTTGGCTCCATCATCTTCTCATCAACTCAGACCAGCTTCCCTGTCCCTGCTAAAGAAAAGCATCCCCACAGCATGATGCTGCCACCACCAGGTTTCATGGTGGGGATGGTGTGTTCAGGGTCATGTGCAGTGTTAGTTTTCTGCCACACATAGTGTTTTGCATTTCGGCCAAAAACTTCAGTTTTGGTCTCATCTGACCAGAGCACCTTCCTCCACATGTGTGTGTGCCCCCCACATGGCTTGTGGCAAACTGCATGGCTTTGTTTCAACAATGGCTCTCTTCTTGCCACTCTTCCATAAAGGCCTGATTTGTGCAGTGCATGATAGTTGTCCTGTGGACAGATTCTCCCACCTGAGCTGTGGATCTCTGCAGCTCCTCCAGAGTTACCATGGGCCTCTTGGCTGCTTCTCTGATCAATGCTCTCCTTGCCCAGCCTGTCAGTTTAGGTGGACAGCCATGTCTTGGTACATTTGCAGTTGTGCCATACTCTTTCTATTTCCAGGTGATGGATTGAACAGTGCTCTGTGAGATGTTCAAAGCTTGGGGTATTTTTCCATATCCTCACCATGCTTTAAACTTCTCCACAACTGTATCTCTGACCTGTCTGGTGTGTTCCTTGGGCCTCATGATGCTGTTTGTTCACTAATGTTCTCTAACAAACCTCTGAGGCCTTCACAGAGCAGCTGCATTTACACTGAGATTACATCACACACAGGTGAACTCGTTAGGTGACTTCTGAAGGCAACTGGTTGCACTGGAATTTATTTAAGGGTATCAGAGTAAAGGGGGATGAATACTTTTGCACACCACACTTTTCTTTTTTATTTGGAAAAAAAATAAAACCATGTATCATTTTCCTTCCACTTCACAATTATGCACCTCTTTGTGTTGGTCTATCACATAAAATCCCAATAAAATACATTTACCTTTGTGGTTGTAACGTGACAAAATGTGGAAAAGTTCAAGGGGGGTGAATACTTCTGCAAGCCACTGTATGTGATGATTGAACCCCAAGTAATAATTTTCATGTTTATAACAAAAGACTGGGTAATGGAGAATGGTTGTTTGTATAACAGCACTGATTGTATTCGACAGTCTACACAGTTATTTATTTGTCCAGTGAGGCAGGTCGATTTCTCCTCCACCACTTGTCCTGGACAAGTGGATAAGCTTAATGTTGGGGTCCTGTCTGAGCCTTCTGAAACATTCATTAACTATTTCTTGAATTATTTACTGTTGTGCTGACTGAGTTACACACAAGCATAATGGAGTGTGTGTGTGTGTGTGTGTGTGTGTGTGTGTGTGTGTGTGTGTGTGTGTGTGTGTGTGTGTGTGTGTGTGTGTGTGTGTGTGTGCATGTGCGCGTGCGTGTGTGAATATATACTACAGGAAATGCAACGCTGGTTGAGGAAGAAGAAGAATGGGATTTTGGCAATTCTGCTTCTCATCGGAGGGCTGTACTTCATTAACCATTCACACATCTTCATTTCTGTGAGTACCTACACAATAACAGAATGATCAGTATGGGCCTATACAGCCCAGCCTGTGTGATTTCATTTACATTGAAAGTGAGGCAAAGAAGAAAATGCAAACATAAAAGGTTGTACTTTGTTTCACACAGACAGGAGCATTTCACAGTGTGTCATTACTCTGCATAACAAAACCTTTTTAGTAGACATATTCTAATTAAACAATAAATGTGTATCTGTTTTTCAGGACATGACACCAATGCAAAATATTTCACCTTTGCCAGGAGAGGTGTTTGTTAATAAAGAGTCCTGGGTTGAACAGGGAAATTATCTGCGTCTCAATGTCTCCTATCAGCTGCTTGCTGGAGCACCATCTGCTCAACAAAGTGAGTGACACACTTGTCCTTTTTGTTATCAAGATGAAAGATTAATTGAAGTAATGGTTATCATTAACTTTGTTTAACTTTAACTTTGTGTAAAAGTAATTTCTAAGCTGCTGCCTCATTGTAGCAAGAACATTTAAAATAGCTGAATAAAACGAGACTCTAACCTAGTATTTGACTGTATCAGTTGTAATAATTTGTTAGGAAATGTCAGTGGTAACGTAGGCACAGGAAACATTTTAAATGTGGGTGAGACAGTCTAAAGATGGGGTCTGTTTGAAATTGCCTACTCAAAAACTATTCATATTAACTTTAACGTAAAGTTGAGTATTCGAATCTTGAAAAACTATTGAGAGCAAGACCTCATTTTCACTGATGTTGAGAGCACAAATAAAAGAACCAAATAGGTCCAGAATGTGACAACAAATCAGAATCAGTATTCCTTCATTTGTCCCGCAAATGGGGAAATTTCTTTGGACAGTTATATTACAATAAACAACAATAATAGTAAAAAATGAACAATATAATAAAATGGTAAGAAATAGAATTGACTCGTATATACATTCATGTACATAATTACATGTCCATATTGTACAAAATGAACATGTAATTATAAACAGTGTGGCAGTGTATTGTTATTTATAGGGATGTCCCGGTAATGTTGTTTTTACCCCGATCCCAATCTGAGTCCTTTAATATTTAGTAAATGCCGATACCGAGTCCTGATCTGATACTGCTGTTCCTTAACAGGTTTTTTTCATTTTGTTGAAACAAAGCCTATACTTTCATATGGCTCTTTCTTATTCTGCATATGCTACTGCAACAGTGGCCTACCATCTGCGTTGCGTTATCAGGTGAGTCTGTGATGCTGCACTGTGACAGCAGACCCTCGTGTACAGCCAGCTGAAGTGTGGAAGTGTGACCAAGATGCAGCCCACGCTTGGTAGCTCCATATCATCCATTGCTTTTTACATATTCCTTAGGTTGTCACGTAAAATGACATCAACCTGTTGTTGGTCTATTTCACACGCATTCGGCATTTCCTCGGTTGCCTGTTTTACATGCTCTGGTGTATGAGACCCACGAAACTAGTGCGCATACCAGCACGTTGTAACTCGAAAGTGTAGTCAGTGTAATGTAATGCCGAGATGGTAGGGCATCCCGGGGATTCAAAAACTCTAGATGATGAATAAAACACTGTGTTAGGTCAATAGCTTTCTTTAACATGGTGCTTAGCTAAAGTCTTTATGCCATCGAGAATTCTTTTATGTGCTTCTAGTTTTGTTTGTTACGGCACTTACTTGGTTTGTTGAAGTTAATTGTAGTCTGTCCAGTTGGTGGTTGGATTGTGTGTCAGCGTGTGCATGTGTTGGCTCTGAACTCTAACATGCATCAAATAAATCGAATGGACTAAAAAGTACAAATAAACAAAATGTACTCTAATATCACTCCATCGATTAATATCCAAAAAATAGCGTTCTATATTGTGTCGGTATGTGTCGAGTATCAAAACGAGCAGAGCAGTAAAAGACTGTGTGCTCTCTCAGCATTCACTGTTTGTTGCACACCTGCATTCAACTAGTGACCTGATTATAAAGGCCTTTCGTTAGTACCACTGGTCAACACCAGAAGTTGACATTTCTCATGTATTTAAATGAGTAACTAAAAATGAACTAAAAATGGCTCTAACACACTGATCCTCTACCACGGAGATAAGCTGGTGACTCCAGGTATACTGCCTGTCAGTCCTGTTAAACCTCCCCAAACATCCTTTAACTCACACAATGCACTCAGCTGCCTGAGTCTGACAGATGAGGCATGATGAGGCTCCAGGGGATTACTGTGTAACTAACTTAGCCTTTTCTGTGCACTTACAACAAGAGCAAGAACACACCTGATCCAAATCAGGTGTGTTCTTGCTCGGTTGGCTGATTGGTTGGCTGATCCAAATCAGGTGTGTTCTTGCTTGGTTGGAATGAAAACCTGCAGCCACATGGCCCTTTACTGGATCAGTTTGACACCCCTGACTTACAATAACATCTGTGCAGTAGAAAAGGGAGCAGAGCTCTTTGAAACAAACACAGCCACCTAACCACTGTTGTGGCTGAGGGTCACCTCCACCAGCTTCTCCTTCCTGTCATGTTCATTCTCACTGTCACTGAGTGTCTTGAACAAAAAACATCAAGGTCCTTTGTTTCAGTCAGTTTGAAAAGAGAAGCGTTTTTCACATCACTTCTTGCTCCTTTGACATTTAAAGAACCTGTCTTTTAGTCACTTGTGGAAAAGAAAAAAACTCATTGACACAACAAAGACACATACAGCTAGTATGTGGAGATGCTTTCTTGATACTGTCATGATCTGTCAGCTGAGCATTGATCTTTGTCACTATTTTCTTGAGTCGTTAAATCTGTTGCTTGTTAAAAGAATCCTTGTCCTTCCTTTGTGAGAGAGAGAGAGAGAGACACACTACCACACTATAGCGCCAATATGCGCTCTTAGGTTTTAAGTTAGCGATAAAAACATTACAAAATGCAACAGAAGGATCAGTAAACCAACAGGTGTAATGCCACACTTCTTAAAAATGCTAAGATGGTGCTTAAAACAATAAAACTGGTCTAGTCTGGTGAGAGAAATTAAAATCCCCCTGGAGTGAGCCCAGGTATACTGCCTCCCATCACCGCGCATTCTCCTCCACACAGTGCTTAAAAAGTCCACTCTGTCTAGTCCTGAGGTTGGGGCGTACACGTTGATAAAAACAAGTTTCAACTGTTCATAAATTGTCTTCACCACCATCATTCTTCCCTCCACCACTTCCTCCACTTCGAAAGACACAGGGGTGAAACTCTTTGCAAAGAGGACGGCCACCCCTGCACTGTTTGTGCTTTTGTGGCTCAACACCACCCTCCCTCCCCCACGCTTTCGTCCAGTCAGACTCATTAAAGGTATCACTGTGAGTCTCCTGCACAAATATTACGTCTACTTTTTTTTCAAAGAGCACCTTTTTTCTGCATCTCTTGCCCCGTTTATATTTATAGTGCTTTTTTGTGATCAACTTTTTTTTATTGAAAATGCACAGTATATATATGTCAACATCATATACATACATCAATAAGTGCAAAACAAAACAGAGACACATATATTCAGGGCTGTAACAATATTGAAAAGTTTTTACATTTATACAACATTAACCATCACCCCCCCCCCCCCCCATACACACACAACCCTCCCTCCCCCAGACGACTTCGTATGAACCTCCCACCCAGGATCTCTCTCGAAATGAATAAATAAAATAAATATACAATATAAATATATTCAAAATAAAATTCAAGATCGGCCGTGCTGCACCCTTTCTTTAACTAACTTATGTGCTGCATCCCAGCCCTGCAAAGTCTTATGGCTGGCACCATGCATACGGGCAACAGACCATTCCATCAGGACAATTTCAAGAAATGAGTTGGCCCATTGCTGCCAGGCCAAGGAATGTGGTGGTTGCCATCTAAGGGCCAGCATTTTCTTGGCGGCTGTGAGACCAGCCCATGTTGCAGGGACAGATTTAAAGCAGAGTCATCATTAAGCAAAAGTAAGGCTGGGGAGACTGGGATCTTGATCTTGAGAATATCACTTAAAGTGAGAGATATTTCTTTCCAGAAACCAACCACACCGGGGCACTCCCAATAAACATGCAAAAACGACCCCTGGACATTAAGTGAACAAAGATCACAATTCGGGGATGTGGCAATCTTCATAGCATAACGTCTTCTGGGGGTGAGATACATCCTGTTAACATATTTATAATGTATTAACTGGTGGTTGGGGTTTTTAGAAGTGCCACTAAGGTTTTTCCACACTGTATCCCAGCAAATCTCTCTGTCGTTAACTTCATTTAAATCTCTCTTCCAAATGCCCTCTACTGGTAAGGATTTATGGGGTCCAGAAAGGAATTTGTAAAGTTTAGAAACCATCCCCCGTGTAGGTCCTATAGAGGCAAGCAACTTACGTAGAGGGTGTGTGGGAAGAGCTACTCCCCACGGGACACCATATGCCCGCATAGCTGATCTTAATTGCATATAAAAGAAAAAGGATGAACCCGGAAGACCAAATTCTGCTTGTAGATCGTTAAAAGCTCGTAAACCATGGACGTTATATAGGTCCTTTAGTATGTTCACTCCTCTATTCTTCCAATGCGGAAATGAAAAAGGCATATTACCAGTAAGAAGTGAGAAGTTATTGAAAATGGGTGTGTGATTATGCCATTTATGATCAGCGCCAACATGCCTCATTGCAGTACGGTAAGATGCAAGTAAAAATGAAATAACAGGGCCTAAACGTAATTTGGCTTTTTGCAACGGTATGTTAGCATACACCAAGTCTTGCAACCTGTGGGGTAGCGCAACATTCTCCTCAATTGGTCTCCAAGAAACAGCGGAACTCGGGTCGAACCATGTAGATAGGGGGCGTAGCACATAGGACCAGGAATAGATTTTAAAATCTGGGAGAGCTAGCCCCCCTTGATTCTTGTCTCGCTGAAGAGTCGTGAGTTTTATGCGAGGCCTTTTTCCTTTCCATATAAACTTAGAGACCAATGACTGGAGTTTATCCCAGTATCCCAAAGGGGGAGCGAGAGGGATCATGGAGGAATAAAAATTAACACGAGGAAGTATGTCCATTATTGCTATTCGGGGCTGAAGAGAGTTTGGAAGATTCGACCAGCGCTCAAAGTCCCTCTCGATCTGGCTATATATACCTTGAAAATTTTTTATTGCTATAGACGATGTGGAGGGAAAAATTCGAATTCCAAGATATTTAAAGCTTTTGACTACTGGTATATGGGAGGGCAGGGGAACTTGATGCGCAGCTGGATTTAAATGCATCAGTGCTGACTTATTCCAGTTAATTTTGTATCCAGAGAGTGAGCTAAACATATCAAAGGAGGAAAGCAAATGTGGGATTGAGGAACCAGCACTGCCGACATAAAGAAGAATGTCGTCAGCGTATAAGGAAATACGATGCTCTGTGTTACAAAAAGTGATAGAATGTACTGATGGGTGCAGTCTTATTTTCTGCGCCAGCGGCTCGAGGGAAAGAGCGAAAAGTAATGGTGAAAGGGGGCAGCCCTGGCGAGTGCCCCTCAATATTGGGAACTGGGCAGAGCAGACATGGCCTGTGCAGACCATTGCTGAGGGATTTGCGTACAAAACTTTAACCATATTGATGTAATGCAAACCTAGCCCAAATCTGTCCAACGTTGTCCAAAGATATTCCCATTCTAACCGATCAAACGCTTTTTCAGCGTCCAACGATAGGACCGAGCAAGGAGAATCGATACTACTAGATGCATGAATGATGTGTAACAAGCGACGGACATTGTCAGATGCTAGGCGAGTTCTAATAAAACCAGTTTGGTCATTGTGTATGAGCTTTGTAAGATGTATTTCCAACCGGGTTGCAAGTACTTTTGCATATAGTTTAACATCCCCATTCAGGAGGGAAAGAGGTCTAATTACCACATTTAGTTAAATCTTTGTTCGGTTTGGGCAAGACTGTAATTATAGCAGTATTAGTGCTGGAATTAAACGCACCCTTATCAATGGCCATGTTAATCATATCCAATAATGGTCTGCCCAAGATATCCCAGAAAGTGAGGTACAGCTCCGGTGGAATTCCATCCCACCCTGGGGATTTGCCCTTTTTCATATTAACGAGAGCCTTCCTCAACTCTTCTAGCGAAATGGGGGTATTGAGTGATTCTGATTCGTTATCGGACAGGGAAGGTAGATTGAGATCCTGAAAAAAGTCTGCACACGCCTGCATATCAAGGGAAATTTCAGATTTATTATATTTATAGTGCTGATATTAAAATGGCTCATGAGAGATAAAAGAAACAGCCAACAAACCAGCACTGCTTCACTTCATTCATCCTCATCATTGTTCGCCGCATTGTTCAGTTCTTTCCTTATTTTCTGTACTTTCCTGTATTCTCAGTAAACTTCTTGGTCAGTGAACCCCCCTCTCCCCCACTTTTTACAGATTATGTGTTCTTAGTTTTTTTGTAGGAACATTCTAATTTTCCCCACACTGCAGTATTTTTTCCTATTTTTCTTTGAGAAAGCCCAGGATTGGCTTTGCTCATCCTCTAAATCTTACTCCACACAGGATCTGAACTCTGAGCCTCCCTGGGCCTCTGCTTGCTTCTCCTTCCCCGGACCTGCTGTCCCTTTCTTAGGCTGAAGCGCTCCTGAATTGTTTCTTAGTTTTCTTTTCATATGAGGTACTTTGAAAAGGTCATTCTCATCCCCCATTTCACAATCACTTCCTTCCACTGTTTCTCACACCACCGCTCTGTAACCTGCACTCTTTTTCTTTGGTTTTGTATTTGTCTTTTCCTTCCCCGTCTCCTCCTGCCCTCCCACACTCACCTGACTGTACTGTTCTTCCTCATCTGCCTCCTCCACCTCCAGCTGCTTCCCCTGTTCCTCACCTGCTTCCTCCTGCACCTCCACCTGTTCTTCCTGTTTCTCCTCACCTGCCTCCTTTTGTATCTCCACCTCCACTGGTTCCCCACCTATCTCCTCCTGTACCTCTGCCTCCTCCCATCTCTCCTGTCTCTCCCCACCTTCCTCCTGTTGTACCTCCAGCTCCACCTGTCCTCCTGTTCCTCACCTTCCTCCTGTTGTACCTCCAGCTCCACCTGTCCTCCTGTTCCTCACCTTCCTCCTGCTGTACCTCCAGCTCCACCTGTCCTCCTGTTCCTCACCTTCCTCCTGTTGTACCTCCAGCTCCACCTGTCCTCCTGTTCCTCACCTTCCTCCTGCTGTACCTCCAGCTCCACCCGTCCTCCTGTTCCTCACCTTCCTCCTCCTGTACCTCCACCTCTGCATGTTTTCTCTGTTGCTCCACCACTGCCTCCTTCTGCGCCTCCACTTCTACCTGTCTTTCCTCCTGACTCTCACCTGTCTTGTTTGTGTCCTTCACTGGACAGGCCCTGATCAAATGTCCCTCCTTTCCACACCCAAAACATTTGGTGCTGTCAGAAGAGACAAAGATCATATAGTCAAAGTCCTCCACCCTGATCTTGAACACCAGGCTCAGGTCTTGGCCCCTGTTGTGCAGGATCATGAGGACATTTCTCCTGGGCCACCACATGCTGCAGCAATGGAGACTTACATCCCGATGGCACTTTTTGCCACGTTGGGAAAGCTCTTTCATCAATGTCTCATCCCTAATGAAGGGTGGGACATTAGATAAAATGAGTTTCTCTGCCGGTGTGGTGAGTGGCAACATGGAAATGAAAGTATCATTCACTGTGATGCCGCTTTCCATTAGCCTTTTCTACAGTATCCACAATGATGACCACAGCCCCGTCCATCCGCGCCATGGACTTTACACTAATGTGGCCGACAGCCTGACCCACGGCCAGGCTGCAGTCCCCCACTGACACTGAGGAGGACGCGGACATCTTAATGCCGTGCTTCTTCGTCAGTTTAGTCAGCTCCATTGTACACCATTAGTACACCGACCAGCGTTTTGCTGCATCAACCCAAATAACATGCACACGCCTTCAAACTTACAACACACATACACTATAAACCTAAAAAAATTGGTTTACCACTCATTCTTAAATGCTATAGATCGCCGATAGATCGCTCCGAGAGAGAGAGAGAGAGAGAGAGAGAGAGAGACTCACACACAGAAAGAATTTTTGAATTTTCAAAACCTCTTTATCTGCAATTTGTAAATACAGTAACATTGCATTTTCAAAACATAATAAAATGTTAATAAAAATAAAAAAGAATAACTAAACAACAACAAAAACAGCATGATTTAACTCAAAACGAGTCCAAACAACAACTCAATTCTCTACAACAGAACATAGAACATTGTTAAGGCTCTATATGTTTGAGAACTCTTCCACATTATTTTTGGTTCTGTAAAATCTGAAATCAACATGTAATCTGGCCTTCACCATTCTAACAAACAAGGTAGGTGCATCAACATCCAGAGAGTTTTCTAACTTATTCCTTCGACTGAGGTAGATCGCCATTTTAACTTGGCCCAAAATAAAATTAATCAATTGACCTTTCAGTCTCCTCTTCTGTGAGTAAGTAGAACTTAAAATGAACATTTCCATAGAAAAGGTGTCTCTGAGCATCCTGAACATTCGCTGCAGCAGCTGAAACAAGGAGTCCAGTCTTCCACAGTCTATGAAGCAGTGAGACACAGTTTCTCTCTGCGAGCAGAAAGGACACTTCTCACTTACATTTGGGTTAATTACAGAAACCAAAACATTCACAGCTACAATCCCGTGGAGAATTCTCTGCTGCAGATCTCCAACTCTTTTGGTTATCGGTGGTTTATAAAGTGCTCTCCAAGCAGGTCTGACCTCATCATTAAGCCCTAGATGAGCTCGCAAAGCGGTGTCAGTCCGACCACTGAGCTTGTCCTTTTTCAGAACCTGAACCAATAGTTTGTACGTGGTTTTTCCTTTCTTATCATTTAGTCTGTTAGGTGGAGTGTTGCTGGACTCCAGCAGTCGACTAGTGCAGTCTTTAAAATCTGGAACAAGCGTCAGTGCAGGGAAAGGATCATCGTTGTTTGGCTGACTTAGCCCTTTTTAGATAGAAAAGGCGGCAACGTACCGGCTTGTCTTTCTAAAACGGAGGCGTAATATTCCTCCTTTTCCTTTTCTGAGGTAGGTGTAAACATGTGACGTGACGTGAAGCTCGAAGTTGGGCTGTGAACAGTGAGAACAAATTTGTCTTCAAAATAAGAGCTTTACATTGCACCCCATTGGAGTTTAGAACTGGGTTCTTAGCTTTACTTTGAAAGTAGCGACTGTTCGTAGCTTGCCGACACAACAACAAGTTAACACAACCAACAGCTACAGAGACCGAGGAGACGCTGCATCTCCTGGATCTCTGCAGCTGTCCAGTTGCTCATCTTAATGTCTGCAGATGAAGTGATGGACTGACTGCTGTGATCAGCTGTCTCTTGGTTTTAAAACTCCCCGGCTGTGGGCCACACAACAGTGCAGGTCATTAACACCTCTGCCCACCTCACGCAGAGGCCGGCACATTGACACCTCGTTTTTAGATAGCAGACAAGGCGGAAATAAGTGAACCATCCAAGGCAGCATATTGGCAGGCCAAAACAGACCCCTAAATTGGCCCGGGCAAATTGGCGGCTTGGTGCTCTGTCTAAAAACGGCTAGTGTACGTTACAGTGAGCTGTTAAAAAAGAGAGTTCAGGGGATCAGGGTATACTAGAATTGGTTACATTTTCATCCCTTCCTCAAGAATGTTTTTGGCTCTGTCGTGCACCATAGGCAGTATTATTTTATCTGATCACGCCCCCTTGTATTTGGTACAGTCTTTCTGAGGACAGGGCATTGTCAAGGCACTGGTGATTTCATTCATCTCTTCTAGATGACAGTTTTATCTCCTGTCAGAATTCAAAATGTTTTACTCAGTTAACTTATCATCTACAGATAACCCCTCTCTCCTCTGGAAGTCCTCAGACTATCAATGAGGAATTTGCATTATTTTATTCTAATTTGTATAAGTCCGAACTGTTAACTGACTGTTAAGATGGCGGACGTTACTGCCGCATCCTCAGGTGCTCCAGTGTTTGCCAGAGCCCGTTTAAAACCAGACATTTATGAGACTGTTGATGGCAAAGTCATAGTGGAAGATGAACTTTTACATTTCCTTGCTATAAAAAAGAGAACATTAAGTCAGGATGAGATTATCCTGTTAGCTGCCAACAACTTCAACTCACACTGGATAGAGGCTTCAAAGAAAATGCTGTTTGAACTCTGTCCTACTACTCAACGTAACATCTCACACAAAGGAGCTCAGAAAGACGCCAATAACATTAAGAGCTGTCTCAAAGTGCTGAATGAGTGCAGGAACAATGTTCCGAGATTTGTATCTCACTATCTCGACGAGCTACCACCTGTGACTTTTACCAACATGGACGTAAAAATAGAGCAGCTACACATTGAGGTCTCTGCTATGAAACATGCGTTACACCGGCAGACTGAAATGAGTGAACCGCCGGGTTAGTGCTCTGGAACAGCACTCTGACCATGACAGTGCTGGCTTCGCTGCGCCGGTGAGGTGGCTGGACGCAGGGAATGCTAGCGCTGCACATGCTACCAACTCAGCGGTCGTTGGAGACGCCGACGGATCGGCAGAGGTGACTGAAACCCCAGATGACAGACACCGAGGAGAGGCACAGGGACCGCTGCTTCTAACAGTGGAGAGCGCCACACCAGCACTTGGCCCTGGGTTTACGATGCCCTCGCCTAGATCATCAATGTGGAGCCAAGTCGTGAAAAAGGGGAAACAGAAGCGCACTGAGGATTACCAACAGGGAACAAGCACTGGCAAATCTGCGGTGGGACAGAAAAAAGCTGGCAAAACTATTGTGGGAACTGGAGATGCAGGAGACATCAAGATGATAACAACTATACGGACTTCTTCGCAACTAGGTTTTTACCCGACATAGTCGCCGAACTACTGCGCGCTCATCTTGAGAATAAACTGGGAGGTGGCGTGTCATGTGAAAGGATTGTTACTGTCAACAGCAGATACACATCATTTAAAATATCCGCTGAATGCAAAGATGTTGGCGATGTGTATAATCCGGAGCTCTGGCCAGAGGGAGCGTATGTTCTGCGCTTTTATGAACCACGTAAAGCTGAAGTCATTGCTAATGGCTACTCTATCTGCTGGGGCTAAGCGTATGCTAAATATGCCTAAATATGATATTGCTATTGAAATAAGCATCCTGCCATACAACTGTCGTGGCCTGCGCTTGGGTCAAAGTGCTGTGGATGAAGCTCACCGCATTATTGTTGATCAGTTGTTGGAGCACTGTGACATTCTGTGCCTACAGGAAACTTTTCTAGCAAAGCAGGATTTAAAGAAACTAAACTCCATCAGTGAAAGTTTCCATGGTGCTGGAGAGTCCACCACTGACCTCAGTCTGGGTATAAAAAGGGTCATAATTCCAGGAGGTGTGGCAATTCTGTGGAATAAGAAACTGGACTCAGCAATTAATGTCATTAGGCTTGGTGTGGTCTGGTGCATTGCTATACACTTCACTCAGCGTGACAAGGAACTTATCATTTTAAATACTTACACTCCATATGAATGTCAACATAATGAAGAAGACTATGTAAATAAGCGTGCTTTTATTAGTTCCTATTTACAAAATGAGTGTTTCACAATATACAATATTTTTATTGCTGGGGATATGAATGCAGATATTTCAGACAAGAGGTCAATTTTTGCTAACCACCTAAATCATCTCTGTACAGATAATAACTTGATACTGTCTAGCAGAGAGCTTTTGCCAGCCGAAAGCTACACACACATAAGTGAGACCTGGCACACCACGTCCTGGTTAGACCATTGTCTCTCTACAGCTGATGCTCACGCTTCTTTTGCACACATGGAAATCTTATACAATGTATCCACCTCTGATCACATTCCTGTAAAGATGGTTATCAGATCTGAGTACATACCTGCAACTGTGAAATGTGCAAATAATTCTAATCTTGGTAAATTGGACTGGTCCTCTCATTCATGTGAAGACATTGCTTGCTACTGTAAATATACTGATCAGTTATTGAGCAATATTTATCTCTCTAGAAAGTCACTCATACGTAAAAATGGTAATTGTACAAACACCAAACACAAGACAGATATTTCTGCAATGTATACTTATATTGTCTCAGCTTTACTTTAAGCTAGTAAGCCTCACCTTAAGTGCATAAAGAGAGGAAAAGTTCGGCCTGGTTGGAATACTTATGTGGATGAATTCTATGCTGAGGCTCTTGAAGCTACTAAATCCTGGGCAATGGCTGGTAAACCAAGACGGGGACCCGTTTTTGAATGTAAGAAGAGTACAAACACAAAATATAAATATGCAATATGTTTCATTAGTAAAAACGAGCAATCTTTGAGGGCTGACTCTATGGCCAAGAAACCTTTAAATAATACTAATAAAGATTTCTGGAAAGAGGTGAAACGCATTAATAACTGCAAACCCTCCTTACCATATACAGTAGATGGAGTCTCTGGTGCTAGGGCTATTGCTGAACTCTGGCAAAGGCATTATAGTAAATAGTTTAACTGTGTTCAGACTAATGGCTATCAAGTAGCAAATGCTGAAAATATAGATATAGATAGATACAACTCATGAGGTCTCTCAAGCCATTAAAAACTTATCAGTTAACAAAATAACAGGTATGGATTATATCTCCGCTGAACATCTTAAATTTGCTAAATTTGCTCAAGATTATGTACACTTCTTGCCTTATGCTTCAGTGCCCTTATAATCCATGGCTTTCTTCCAGTCTCTATGATGACTGTGTAGCTGGTTCCTGTGGTAAAGGATAAAGCAGGAAAAGTGGGTTCCTCAGAAAACTATAGGCTCATCGCTCTAGCTAATATCTTGCCCAAAGTTGTTGAACAAATTTTCCTGGAGAGGATTACTGAACCAATTATCTCTACAGATAGGTGTATATAAGTGCTAAAGGAATTGCTGAGTAACTATAAGAGAAAAAACTCATCTGTTTTTATTTGTTTTTTAGATGCCTCTAGGGCATTTGATAGGGTGAATCATGAGAAATTATTAAAAAATTGGGTGCAGCAGGTGTCCCTACGTATATAGTCAGAATCCTGTCCTATTGGCATGCCCAACAGACCATGCAGGTTAAATGGGACAACTGCTTGTCTGCTCCTTTTCATATCAGTAACGGAGTAAGACAAGGGAGCATCTCTTATTTTATTTAATTTCTACATGAATGATTTATCAAATAATCTAAGCTCATGTACAACTGGCTGTATGGTCGGCAGTACAGTGATGAACCATCTTATGTTCGCTAATGATTGTGTGATTTTTAGTCCGAGCTCAGCTGGTATACAGCAGCTTCTTAATGTGTGTTCTGTGTATGGGGAACAACAAGATATAAAGTATAACGAGTCAAAAAGTATGACAATGATTTGCAGAACTATGGAAGATAGACAAATTACTTTTCCTGACTTTAGACTCTCAGATAAGGTTCTACATATCTGCAGTGAAGTGAAATATCTTGGTTATGTGATCACGGACCAACTGACAGATGATGAGGACATTTTTCGTCAGTGTCGTATGTTGCATGTGCTAGCAAATGTATTGGCACGTAAATTCAGTTGGTGTACTGTTGGTGTGAAGCTGACTCTGTTCAAAGCTTACTGTGTGTCTTGATTTTATTTTTTACCTACCTACCTACCTACCTGACAATGCCTTAGCCCTCATATATCTGTTTTTTATCCAAATTTGAAACTCCCCAGAGCTACAGAGGCTCAAAAACTACAGTTTACCATCCTGATTATGAAAGAGGAGGCTCTGCTTGCCTTGAAATCTGTGCCATCTGGGAAGGCCCCAGGGCCATATGGATTTGGGTGTGAGTTCTTTAAGGAGCTCAGTGGTATTCTCTTAGACCCCCTGCTGAATATGCTTTACCATTCATCTCATCTCATGTCATTGTCCGTAACCACTTATCCCTTTCCAAGGGGTCACGGGGTGTTGCTGCTGGAGCCAATCCCAGCCTTGTCTCAGGGCGAGGGCAGGGTACTCCCTGGACAAGTCGCCAGCTCATCGCAGGGCCCTCACTGATGACCAATGTGGGGTTCAGTATCTTACTCAAGGACACTTCAACATGCAGCTCAGCCCTGCAACCTTCCGATCACTAGTCGACCTGCTCTGCTGAGCTACAGCCGCCCATGTTTGGAAAAGGTGTCACCTTATATTATTATCATAATAATCATTAATTATTATTATATTAAGGGAGGACCAATCTCTAATTTCTGGTATTTTTATTGGGGAGAGGGAACATAAAATTATTTTATATGCGGACGATGTACTGATACATCTTTTGCGTCCTCAGACCTCTATTCCTCGTTTGATTAAAGTTATCTCATCATTTGTCATTTTCTCTGGGTACAAAATTAAATTAATTAATCTTTCTTGGCTGGGTAGGATTGCGCTCATTAAAATGAACATCCTGCCTAGACTGTTGTACTCACTGCAAATGATCCCTATTTTATTATCAAACTAAATTATCAAGGTACTAGAAGGCTGGCTGAGCCCCTTCATCTGGAGCAAAAGGAAGCCCAGACTTAAGATGGCTAAGCTCCAAATGGCTGGTTCTGATGGTGGGTTAGATGTACCAAATCTGAGACTATACCAACTGGCTGCACACCTACGGGTTATAGCAGACTGGCTCAAAGGTGACCCAACTTTGATTTGGCTTGATATTGAATCCTTTCAATCAAAGTGTCCCATTTTGAATTTATTTTTTGTGAGTAACCTTGAATCTGTCAAAGACCTCTGCACTAACCCCATCACTCTAAGCACAGTCAAAGCATGGCGGTCCATTCGTACTATAGAGGGCCGAACTAATCTAACAGCTCCTCTCACTCCTATCCTAAACAGCCCTGACTTGGTGCCAGGCTGTCAGGACCGGGGCTTTGAAGTATGGTGCAACTGAGGGCTCACAAAATTAGGAGATCTGTTCGAGGGCCAGATCTTACCATCCTTTCAGCAGCTACAGCAGCAATATGGTTTACAGAAATGAATTATTCAGGTACTTACAAATTAGACACTTCGTTCAGCTGATAATGTAACTCTGAAACTGGTGACTATATTCACTGTCTTCGGTCATGTGTGAAGCTACATTTGTATTGGTCTTATATTGTAAATGAACTGCCGCTATTTTTGGTGTTTCAATACTAATGGACCCCATGAGCCTCATACTGGGTCTTCCAGATGCTCATATCACTAACACCAAACACAGGAGGTTATTCAATATACTGACTTTTGCTGCCAGGAAGAATATCTTGCTTTTAAGGATGCTGCCCCAACAAAAAAGTTGGGGCATAATCTTATCATGGACTGTATTCTCAGTGAAAATATTACATGTATTCTTTGAGCCACAGTGGACACTTTCTATAAGGTCTGGGATCCTCACTTAAATTATATTGGTCACACACTGTCCTCCTCTGTATGGCAGGGCTTTCCTAAATTCCTTGTACCTTTTGTACCTTTGTACCTTTTTTTCTTATTTTTATTTACTTACTGTGAAGCTGATGTCTTCATGGCTTTGTTAATTTTATATACTCTTCATTTGCTTATTATTTGCTTATTCCTTATGTCCCCCTATAGAGTATAGGGAGAGAGGGATGGATACAACACTGTACTATGCCCACTACTGTTTTGGTCATTATTATTCCTTTTTTACCATTATTACTACTTTACCAACTCGTTTGCCATCTTATGTCTGAGCAGTTGTGTTGTGCTTGGTGTTGTTTATGGAAAAAGACAAATCAATAAATATATTAAAAAGAGAGAGAGAGAGAGAGAGAGAGAGAGAGAGAGAGAGAGTTCAGCCCATGTCAGGTCACACCTCCAGGTGATGAGCAGGTGGGTTATGAACCTGAAAGACCTGACTCCCACACAAGAGGCCAGAACTCAGTATGGCTCGAGCTATGGGCCTCCAGACAAGTCTGCTGGACCGACTAGGAGCCTCTGGATGAAACAAAGTCGGAAAGCATTGCCCCTGCTGGCCAGGTGGATGAGCCCCTGTCCTCTGTCCTCCTTGGGCAGAAACAGCATGCTCCGTGGAACCCAGTGCAGACAGTCCCAGAAGAAGCTGATCAACAAAGCTTGTGTCCTGGCCAGGAGACACGCTGGGGTCCACACATGCCAGTCGGTGCCATAGCATGGAAGATACCAAATTGTTTATCACTAGAATGCATCCTTTAAAGGACATATGTGGCAATTTCCACCTTTTTAGACGTCCCGCGACTGTCTCTAAAACATTGTCCCAGTTCTTGCACTTAAAAGAATCATCACCAAGATACACACCAAGATATTTAAAACCTCCCTTGTTCCATCTTAACCCCCCAGGTAAAGTGAGCTGCCTGCTTAACTCATCACTGGTTGCTAAAGCTTCACTTTTTCCCCAGTTAACTTTAGCAGAGGATAATGAACAACAACAAGGACATCAATATCATGTTGTTTTTTCATCAGCATAAGCAGACAATTTAAAACTTGTTGACATCCAGGGAGATTTACACCTGAAAGGTGCTGTCTCAGTTTGTGTAAGAGAGGCTCTATTGCCATGGAGTAGAGCATGCCAGATAGGAAACAGCCCTGTCTGACCCCCCTCCGAATCTTAAAAGGAGCGCTTAACCCACCATTAAACTTTAGTACACTCTCAATGTCACTGTACTAGACCTGGATCTTAGCTATGAGACCAGAGTTGAACCCAAAAGCGTTCAGCATCTGCAGCAAGTACTGATGTTCAACTTGGACAAAAGCCTTTTCTTGAGCTATAGAAAGCAGACCAAGGTCACAGCCCGGTGAACTGGAGAGGTCCAAAATGTCCCGAATTAGAGAAACATTGTCAGGGTATACAATAGGTCTGGTCAATGTGAATCACTTTTCTCAGCCTCGTGTCCAACACCTTGGACAAGATTTTATAGTCCGTGCAGAGCAGAGCTACTAGCCACCAGTTCTTTTTTTTGCTGTAGATCCCCTTTCTTGGGGAGGAGGGTGAGGACCGCTCTCCTGCAGCTCAGAGGTAAACATGCTTTGTTAAAACTGTCTCTTAGAACAAGTAACAAGTCTTGGCCAATTACAGGCCAGAAAGCCTTGTAAAAATCTGCAGGAAGACCATCAATCCCTGGAGCTTTCCCGCTATCCAGGCTCTGCAGCGCCGCAGCTAACTCGTCCGCAGAGATCTGTGCATCCAGCTCAGTGTTGGCCTCCACAGGAACCTTGGGACCTCATAGAAAGACTGCACCACTACATTCATGAAGCAGTTGCACAAAAGTAATTTGTGGCACCAGAGGCCTTGTCTTCAATGCAGCGGACTGGGGTTTGAGTCCGACCGGGCCCTTTGCCGCATGTCACCCCCCACCCCCCATTCTGCTTCCTGTCATCTCGGAGCTGTCGTATCAATAAAGCAAAAGGCAAAACAATTTGAAAATACAAAATGAAAAAATATTTTAAAAAGTCATTCAACTACTATAGGAACAGAAAATTTGATAGATTTCAGGTACATCTCTCTTGAATGATTAGTGCTACGGTATAAATGCTTACAAATGTGATGTTTGTAAATTTTATGATATGAATACAGATTGATGTTTTTAAATGTTATAAAAATCAAACACATTTAACTGTTTATCCTGACATGTTTCAGGATTTTTATCCATTGGATTATCATCGGTGAAGAGGAAAAAGGGCAACTACCTAATACCCACCTTGCAGTCCCTCTTCTCCCAGTCTTCGACTGAGGAGCGCTCCTCTTTAGTAGTGGTGGTGCTGCTAGCAGATTTTGATGTCAGCTGGAGAGAGAGTACAGTGAAGGAGATCAAAACTGCATTTGCCTCTGAGCTGGAACAAGGCCAGCTTGTTGTCCTCCATGTTCCTGAGGATTGGTACCCTCCTCTTACAGGTACAGTGCATGTGCAATCTGACAAACATACAATTACATCCATGTAGTTAGCATTTAATTGATCCACTGATGCAAGCTTTCCTGGTTCTCCTGCAGGTCTAAAGAGGAACTTCAATGATGCTCCGGACAGGGTATCTTTTCGTTCCAAGCAGAACTTGGATTACTCCTTCCTGATCCAATACAGTTCTGGTCTTGGCCGATACTACCTCCAGCTGGAGGATGACATCTCCTCTGCAACAAACTTCCTTACCTCTATCAAGAGGCATGTTGAGGAGCAAGAGGTGAAGAAAACCACCTGGGTAATGCTGGAGTTCTCAAAACTCGGCTACATTGGGAAACTCTACAAATCATCCCATCTTCCTCTCCTGGCACGCTTCCTCTTCCTCTTCTACCAGGAAATGCCCTGTGACTGGTTGATGTCTCACTTTAGAGAGCTGCTGGCACAGAAAGAGTCAATCCTCTTCAAACCCTCACTGTTCCAACACATGGGAACCTTCTCCTCATTCCAAGGAACATACAACAAGCTAAAGGACAAGGACTTTGAGGAGGGGTTCTATGTCAATCCATCAGCTGAGGTTTACACTGATATGTCCACTTATCAGAAATACTTCCCCAAATTGGCCTGGGACGCTGGGGAGGGATTCTTCTGGGGACGCTCCCCAGAAAATGGAAATTATCTGACTGTGGTGTTCATAGACTCTAAAGTATTGACAGGGATGTTAATAGAAACAGGGTCAGGTGGCAAAGACCTCCTGGAGTCAGCTCAGGTTCAGATAGGCCATGATGTGGTTACTATCCAGAAAAATGAGAAGAGTTGTAAAGAGTTCCAGTCAGTGGGGACATTAAAGAATGGGAGGTTTGAGATGCAGGAAATGGACCAAAAGTATAGCTCCGCCTCTTCCTGTCTGAGGATACAAGTCACAGCTAGTCAGAAGGATTGGGTGATCATTAGGAAAATCAGGGTCTTTACAAGTACACCTCGTCATTTAGCATTGGAGTGAAAGTTTTCTCCCTACCACATTAACAGGGTTCTCCCCAGAATTTTTTAGTGTAGTGGGGGGGGCTCCTCACCATCAGCCAGGGGACGGACGGACGCTCGTCACCGTCAGCGAGGGGGTTGAGAAGAGGAGAAGACCGCGGCAGCCCACAAACACCCGCTATAAAGCAGCTAGCGGCGCAGTGCTGTTGTTCCACTGTCTGACATTAATAATTAATCTTGGTCATCTGATGTGCCTTGTGTAGGTGTTGTAGATTGGTGCATATCACACATCAGTACCAATACATACAATACAGCAGTTGATTAATCTCAGCCGACAGATACAGGATGGCCTCTATCTTGTATATAAGATAAACATGTGTCTTTTGTGTCTTACTAAGCAAACAGTCCAGTCCTGAATCAAACTGTTGTAAGGCTGCTGTCAAGATGAAGTACAATGTTTCACCAAGCTCTGTGATATGTTGTGTCTCTTAAGTTTGCAATAATAAAAGTGTTTCCTGTAAGACATTCTTCTTTTTATACATCCATGACAGCATAAGATAAAGGGTAAAGCGTTTATTGGATGAAAGGTTACCAACTGTAAAATATCATTATAAACACCTTTAAGTGGTGAGATATGAAGCAAGATGTAATAAAAACAAAACAGCAATTTTGACTTCATGGCAGCTTGCATAAACATTATGTATCAGACTGACAAATTAGGACTCACACATGAGAGGCGGTTATTTGTATTCAGTGTGCCATAGTTACTCAAAAATAATGAATGCATTACACATTATTTTACTTGACACAGTGCCTTGCAAAAGTATTTACCCCCCTTGAACTTTTCCACATTTTGTCATGTTTTAACCACAAATATAAATGTATTTTATTGGGATTTTATGTGATAGACCAACACAACGTGGTGCATAATTGTGAAGTGGAAGAAAAATGATACATGGTTTTATTTTATTTTTTTCAAATAAAAAACAGAAAAGTATGGTGTGCAAAAGTATTCATCCCCCTTTACCCTGGTACCCTTAAATAAATTCCAGTACAACCAGTGTCCAGTGCCTTCAAAATTCACCTACTTAGTAAATGGAGTTCACCTGTGTGTGATGTAATCTCAATGTAAATGCAGCTGCTCTGTGAAGGCCTCAGAGGTTTGTTAGAGAACATTAGTGAACAAACAGCATCAAGAGGCCCAAGGTACACACCAGACAGGTCAGAGATACAGTTGTAGAGAGCTTTTTATTCTACAACATTGCTTGTTCTTCTCTTCTCGCCAGTTATGGTTCCTTCTCCAGCAGCATGCCTCAAAGCTGGCTTCTCTTCATCCCTCTGCACTGGCTCAGCAGCCTGTCTGGCCAGTTTTTCTTCATCAGGCTGACCAATGGGTTCTACCACAGCTGCCTGTGAGTCATGGTTTTGGCTGGCTCCAGGGATGGGGAGGCTCTGAGTTGCTTGTTGGGATTCAGCTGCAGATGACATAGCAGCAGCATTCCACTGTACATCACCATTGGTCTGTAAGGCATAAGAACAGAAAAAGGTCATTTAGCAGATCTAAACGACATGGGGGCAATTTTCAGTAAAAATAGGAATGACACATTAAGAATGAACACATTCTCCTTCTTACAAGTAAAAAGTAAAATTCATTAGAGTTGAAAAGACATGCTCATTTCAGTATGCTCAGGAGCTTTGCTTCTACAGTCTTACTTTGTCCAGTAAAGCTTATGGTGGCTAGTCTTAGCTCACATTAGAGAATTGCTGTGTAATGGCCATTAGTCTCATGTGGCCACAATAGTAGTTAAATCTTGCTTTCAAGATTTTGAAAACTTAGCTTCAAATATGAAGATAGAAATGTTCTGTCAAATTTGCTCTGCCCTTTAACAGGCTTAACCAATACAGGTTTTTGATGACCTCAGACGTTTTCTAAGATCAAGTTTTAGGGAAAAGAAAGTGCTTCCAAATGCACCCCTTTTATTAAGAGCATGCTCCATTTTTTGTCAGTGTTACATGTGAGAACACTATATATATATATATATATATATATATATATATATATATATATATATATAAAATTATTATTCACACATGTGAATGTGAAGAACCTCCCTGCCTGAAAGGGACTGCTCAAACATTGGTCAAACCTGCTGATCACTGTTAAGATTGAGCTTAAAGGTCAAAGCAGTCAAGCTGTACCAGGAAACAATAAAAGAATTTTAAAAAAAAGTAGGTGTGCCTGAACAACAGTCTGCAGTTCCCACCTGCATGCCAACATTCTTCGGGACATATTTGTTCTTGCTGTGTAGCTGAGATGTCCCAGTGTGCTGTAGGTCAAAGCCCCAGCACTTCAGCCTGTCAAGACCCTCCACAGAGCGGCTTGTAGGGTTAATACGGTGGGCTGGGATCCGAGCAGGTAGATCCCAGGTCCCCTTGAATTCTGGCCATGCACTGCCCTGCTAAACCATCATACACAGAGACATATGAGTCATACATCAATTCACCATGACAGAAAGAGATTTTTAAAGAAGAGACAAAAAGAGGTTTGATAAGCTCACTTTTACCACCCCTGGTAGCAGGTGTCCTCTATTATCTGAAGTGAAGGTGGTATGACCCCCATGTGCAGTAGGTCTCTACATCCCCCCAACACACACACACGCACACACACACACACACACACACACACACACACACACACACACACACACACACACACACACACACAGGTGAGCATTGTAATGACAATGCTGCTCATCAGACTACAAGGTAATGTGAAATACAACTAGTCTAATACAACAAGACAGGACTGCTGATAAAACCAAAGTGAACTACCTGATTGGAGCACTTAGTCTCACACCAGTTCTGCAGTCTCTGCGACCTGAAAGCGCTGTCATACTGAGGATGAAAAGTGTGAACCAGGTCGTGTCAGAATGAATGCGAATATGTATATGTATATACACATACATATTTTTTAATTCTAAAATATAAAAGAGCAGCCAAATGTCTGATGTTTCCATAATTAGAACACATATGTTTACCTGGTTTGCTGAATAATTGGACGACATTTCTGCATCTGTCTGCCTCCGCGACTTTTTCTGCTGACTCGTTGCATAGCAACACAAACAACGCTCGCCCTCTCCCGGCGTTAGACTTTTCGTAACGTTACACTAGGTGCATCATAGATAAATGGGGGGCATAAACACACACACACACACACACACACACACACACACACACACACACACACACACACACACACACTAAACAAACAACATCAACAAATTAAAACTAACGTTAGCTGAAAAAGAAATCCGATTAATGAGTCTCTGTTCATATACATGCTACTTATATAATACCAAGTATAGTATAGTAGTACTCTCTATTGTGTTTTGAGTTAAACTAAACTAAACCAAACTTAAACATTTATTGCAGTCATTTACGGAGCCCTGGAGATGACAGGGATTTATTTATTTACTTATTTATTTATTTATTTATTTATTGTGCGATTTACTATCGCACGTGCCAGTTACTATCTCGCACGCACGACTTACCATCACGCACGTGCGATCTACTGTATCTCGCGCACGCGAAGTAAGTAAGACGCAGTGGCACTCTGGCTCAAATGATTGAATGAAGTGAACGTTGGGGCGTTAACTCAACATTGATGGGACGCTGGAATAATGAACAAGTGGTATTTACTTCAACAACTTAAATTGTAACAGACTTCTCGGTAACGTACCATACATAGTCGCCATGTTGTTGCACTCTGACCTACAGCGTATCAACTTCGACTTGTCTTATACAACAGCGCCCCCTTGTGGCATAAAAAAGCAATATGTCATGTCATGTCATTCATTGTCCGTAACCGCTTATCCCTTTCCATGGGGTTGCTGGAGCCAATCCCAGCCTTGTCTCAGGGCGAGGGCAGGGTACTCCCTGGACAAGTCGCCAGCTCATCGCAGGGCCCTCACTGATGAGCATTGTGGGGTTCAGTATCTCGCTAAAGGAAACTTCGACATGCAGCTCAGCCCTGCCCGGAGCCGGGATTTGAACCAGCGACCTTCCGATCACTAGTAAAGCGCAATAGTATATCTGAAAAAACAGAACACAAACACACCCAAACGTGTTTAGTGTCACTGTGAAAGCCAAGAGAATGTGGTCTGAGTGAGAATGTCATGGAAAACTTAAGGTATTGTAGTAAATTCAGGTTTTCTGTCACAACTTTCA
The DNA here is from genome assembly GCF_904848185.1 of Acanthopagrus latus. Classification (NCBI taxonomy): domain Eukaryota; kingdom Metazoa; phylum Chordata; class Actinopteri; order Spariformes; family Sparidae; genus Acanthopagrus; species Acanthopagrus latus. Next base: position 30,068,691 of record NC_051045.1, on the reverse strand, counting down.
CATGAATATGATACTATATGCACCTGCATCCATTGTAAATCGTTTGCCCTGATTGCTAGTAGTCACTGCTGCAACCTTATTTCATAACCAAGCTGTTACCTTGACAACTCAGCTAATAAAACCTACACCTGGACACTCATCGGATCATCAAAATACCTATTACATGTACCCCTTACCGTTACACAGTAACAATAATGAGACACTTTATTAACTTTTATTAATCAAATAAAGTTATGAGGTGGTCTTGATCCATGATAATAAGGCTGCATTTAACGACTGCACTTTTTAATTACTATCTCTCGCGCGCGTCTTCCTATGTCGCACGCGCAATACAAAGTCGCGCGCGTGCGAGACAGTAAGACGCGCGCAAGATAATAAAAAAAACCATCCATGTCACCTGCAGGGGCTCCGTACCCATATATATGTCTATGGTCACGTCCTCTTTCATGACTTTTACTTTGGCAGGATAACCTGAAAGTAACAGACTAAAGATGCTCTGTAACTGAACCATCTCTGATCCAACTTTGCTTACCTACCGTCTTGAGATATCGTATTACGTATTATTTTATTTGCTAACACAGCCTCCATTTCAATGTGTTTTTGCACATGAAACAAAGTAACCTCTCATTTCGTCTCTTCAAGAAAGAGTCACAATCGACATTTATTTTGGTATCTCTGTCCGGAAGTTACTCGTCTTCCGTCAATTGACGCGCCTCGTGCAGTTATAGTTCGCAAGCTACAAAATGGAAGCTTGTAACGACGTCCAGCTGACTTTCTTGAGCATCGTACCACTTCTGAGTCCCAGTTCGTTTCTTGAGGAACATGCACCAGCACTTCCGGAGCATAACTCGTCACTGTCAGGCTGATAGTCGTTTTAGTTTGTTGTCGACCCTTGTAGACAGTCGTTTTCGTACAAAGCTAGAGAATAACGCTACTGCTGATGGTCCTTGAGCCATGGAGGGTCCGTCCTCTAGTCTACTTGCCACTGCAGACGGACCTCTGCTCCTCGCATTCAGGAGAGATCTAGGCGGGGATGGAGAGTCCGATCCTGCCCAGGACATAAAGACACACTTTCGTGTCTGTCGATTCGTTATGGAGACAGGTAGCGTCAAATTAACTTCGTGACGAAACTGTGTGTGCTAATAGTAACGTCAATACTGCATGGAAGTGCAGTTCTTTCACCAGGACTTATCCTAAATTTGGAACAAAAGTTAGATTTGTAATTTAGGACTGTTTTAAATCGGCATTAAGTCAACGTTTGGATGCCCATTCATGCTTGATGATCATTTACATTCTTTAATCATATCTGCTTCCGCTGTATTTAATTTCTTAAAACTGGCAGTAGTGCAGTGATTTGCTGGTACAAAGTTGGACATATGTCTTTGTCATGAAATGTTTCTCTGTCCCATATAGAAAGAATACGTAAATTGACATTGCAGTGTATGCGAGATCATTTAGGTGTGTAGTTAAATTCACCACTCATTTCATCTGCCAAACAGCACTTAAACTGCGTTTAGCATTGCCTCTACACTTTTGATTGTTTAGGTCCACTAATGTGTATTATGGTGGAAGAAGACTGAGATAATACTAAGAAAGATAGAAATTGACATTTTAGCCACAATTTTGCCAGTCACTTGCTAGAATTTTGAATTGCTTCCTCGAATTTTTTTCAGTGATTCAAATGAATAATAAAGTAAAATGAAATGGCGAATCTGTGTGATTATCATAATCAAACAGATTACATAGAAAGTAGATTACATTAGATGACAATATGTGAAAATAAATCTGTCAAAGATGATGAACCATCAAATTTGATTACAGAACAAGTGTATCTTTCCTTGCACAGGGGTGAAGCTGGGTATGCGCTCAGTGCCCGTGGCCACAGCATGTGTGTTGTATCACCGTTTCTTTGAACGTGTCAGCATACGTGCGTATGAACCCTACTTGGTGGCCATGAGCTGTGTGTACCTGGCTGGCAAAGTGGAGGAGCAGCACATCAGGACCCGTGACATAATCAACGTAAGCCATAGGTAATATGCCTGCTTGCTGTAAATCCACGTTGATTAATTGACTGACACTGATGAGAGCAAAATACTGCTCTCATAAAGTACACAAATTCATCTTATTATTATCCAGTGAGAAAGATTAGAGAAAAAGGTCTCTAACTTAAAAACAGAGTCAGGTTTTAGATGTTGAAAGTTACGTCTGTTGGCTTAGATAGATAGATAGATAGATAGATAGATAGATAGATAGATAGATAGATAGATAGATAGATAGATAGATAGATAGATAGATAGATATAGGGGTGTGTGTGTGTGTGTGTATGTGTATATATATATATATATATATATATATATATATATATATATATATATATATATATATATATATATATATATATATATATATATATATATATATATATATATATATATATATATATATATATATACATATATACATTTATAAATGTCTGAGAATAGTGAATAATATCTGTGGATATTTCAGCCTAAATTAATGTATTCATTATATGTTATGTCCAGCCAGCAGTCCAAAACCAGACAAGAAAACCAGCTACCTCTGGAGCCAGTGAAATTTTTGCATTCACTGGCTGTTCATTATTAGGTATTTGTGGGTATTAGGTATTATTGGGTATTTGTGCATCAACTAATCAATCGAATAATTCACAAAATAATTTGGCTTTAAAAGTGCAGCAAGATATTCTGAGGAAAGATAGTGTCTGTATTTGAAATTAATTTATCAATGTGACATTAATTGTCATATCATTTGGTCATTGGTTTTTGGGTGGACAAAACAACAAAGTTCCTAAGAGTAGTTGAGATGCTTGATTAAGTTTTACAGCAGGGTGTCCTGAAAACAGGAAACCTTATATCATCATTGTTCAAAATGGTTGCCTTGAATGCTCTCCACCTGTACCTCCCTTCTACCTTCCCCTCCTGCTTCCACTCCTCCCTCATAGGTATTTCAACAGTGGCAGTGCTCCTCTAGAGTGCGACAAGGAGTTCTGGGACTTGAGGGACAGTGTGGTGCAGTGTGAGCTCCTTATTCTCCGGCAGCTCAACTTTCATGTCTCCTTTGAACACCCTCACAAGGTAGGAGTTGTGTGCATTTGAGTGTTTGTGCATGTGCGCTACAGGTGTGGAAACTTCTTGATTATAAGATGCATCTCGATGCAGACATTTTACATTTACACTTTACGTTTTTCTTTACAAACGCTTAAGTCTAACGGTTGGGCTGGTGTGTTGCTGCCTTTAGGCAGATGCTTTTGTCCAAAGTGACTTGCAATAAGTAGATTTGTCACAAGAGAGAAACCACAACATATCACTGTTGACAGAGTAAAAGGAAATATATAAACAGTTGTCAAGCACTCATCTGAGGATCGCAACTGCAATTTGTCCAAGATTCTTTAAGTGCATAAGTGCTATGATTGAAGTACTAATGATACGAACATGGAAGAGAAGACATACGCATACAGAGAAGAGTCGTGACTTTGCTGAGTGGGCTTTGTTTGCTCTCAGGGATGGGGGTACCACCTGGCCAGCCGATGTAGATGAGCGAAGTGCCCTCTCTGGGGCCAGGAGTTGAGTTGCGTCTTTTGCGAGGAAAGACTGGATCCTGTGGATGTTGTAGAGGGCAAATCTGCAGTGATGTTGGGAGTGCAGGACAGTCCGTTGTCAAGGATTATGTCCGGGTTCCTCGCCATCAAAGAAGGCGATACTGTGACATCCTCGACAGTGACTGACAGGTACATGTATGGGCAGTCTTTCTCCAGGTTGAAGAGTTCAGTTTTACTAAGGTTGCATTTGAGGTGACACGCAGCTGTCCAAGCAAAGATGTCTGCCAAACATTCTGAGATGTGCGTTGCAACGTAGGTGTTGTAGAAGGATGGGGGGGAAGAGAGGAATAGTTGGGTGTCGTCAGCATAATGGTGGTAAGAGAATCCATGAAATGTGCTTGCAAAGCCTAGTGATCTAGTGTATAGTGATAATAGAAGCAGCCCTGATACTGAGCCTTGAGGGACACCAGTTTCCAGAAAGCAGGGTTTGGACAAGGAGCCTTTCCATGTGACCTGAAAGATGCCATTTGTCAAGTATGATGTGAACCCCCTTAAAGCAGAGACAGCAATGCCCAGTTCAGCCAAAGTGGAGAGGAGGATTTGGTGGCTGACTGTGTCAAATGCAGGAGAAGTCAGGGAGAATAAGGACTGATGAGTGGGATGAGGCTCTGGCGGCACTGAGTGACTCAGTCACCGTGAGGAGGGCCATCTCAATGGAGTGACCAGTCCTGAAGGCTGACTGAAGAGGGTCAAGGTGGTCATTTTCTGAAAGATAGGAGGACAGTTGGGTATGGACTGCACATTGCAGAGGAGTGACAGAGGAGACACAGGTCTGTAATTTCGGATGTCAGCTGAGTCTAGGGTGGGTTTCTTTAGGAGTGGCTTTACTGTGGCTGTCTTGAAAAGAGCTGGAATAATGCCTGAAGTGAGGGAGGAGATGATTAGAGTGTTGAGGAATGGCAGGATGTCAGAAAGATGTTTTGGAGAAGGGGGGAGGGAATCGGGTCCAGGGAACAGGTGGTGGCATGGTTAGACGTCACTAGTGGTGAGAACATCTTCAGAGGAGAGAGGGCTGAAGCAGGTGAGGCCATCGAAAAAGATGAGAGTCAGAGGAGGTGCTTTCTGGATGGGCATGGGAGTAAATGATTAGCTGATGTCTTTATCAGCAGTGAGGGAGGAAGGAGGGGGAGGGGTGAGGAGGGAAGTGAATAAGGAGAATAGTTTCCTGGGGTTGGAGGCAGATGAGTTGAACTTGAAGGCAGATTTGGCTGCTGATGCCGTTGAGGTGGGGTGGGGAACATGCCAGTCGGGAGGGGAGGGGACAGAGAGTGTCTAGAGGAGGAGAGGGAGGATAGCAGAGTGGAGGAGGCTTCCTCAGTCGACATTAGTGAATTGGCCTGTAGATGATAGTGAGGAAAGAACAGTAGAGGAGAGAGCAGAAGGAGAGAGGGATTTCAGATTGCAGTGGGTGGTGACTGTGTGAGGTGTAGGGGTGAGGAAGGTGGTGAATTTTAAGGGAAAGGGAAAGTGACAAAGCAGTGGTCAGACACACAGTGAGCGGGGTAACGGAGAGTGCAAAGGTTGAGTTGGTTTGCCCGGTGGGTGGGTGGAGAGGGGGGAGAATGTCAGGACAAAAGTGGAGAAGAAGTCGATGAATTCAGGTGAGTGCAGCTTCTCTGGGAGGATGTTGAAGTCACCCAGGACAACGAGTGGCGTGCCATCATCAGGGGAGCAGCTTAGGAGAGTGACCATCCCCTCAAAGAAGTCACAGAGAGGACCGGGAGGGAGACAAAGCACCACAGTGTTGAATTTGAAAAGAAGTATGACAGAAACCATGTGGAATTCAAAAGCAGATCTGGGTAGGTGGTCCAGGGGAAGGACCTGATAGGAGCACATGGGAGAGATGAGGAGGCCAGTTCCTCCTCGACCTCTTTTCCTTGGGGATTGTGAGAATGAGTAGGCAGTTGAGAGGGCAGCTGGAGTGGCAGTGTTTTCTGGGGTGATCCAGGTCTTGGTAAGGGCCAGGAAGTGGATAGTCTGCAGGGAGGCGTTGGCTGAAATGGTGTCTGCCTTCTTGACTTCAGACTGGCAGTTCCATAGCCCCCCCAGTACTTCAAGTTGCAGATAGACTCCCTAAGTCTTTGTTTGCCAGTCTTCGTTCAGCTGGCCTGACGCTGTAGTGACTAGCTAGATTAACCTCATGCAGGCTTAGCTTAGTTTCACAACAATTTACCCAAAAAGTATAGAGACAAGATTAACTATTACAGCTAACCTTCCTCACAGAATGCCTAACACTAGATCTGCAATTCCCTGTTACTCATCGGCACTTATTTCACAGCTTGTCTTTCCTGGACAGGTGAGCACTGGCTGCTACATGGAAGACTCTTCATTGATGCAGAGACAGAGCATAATCGAGAGTGTACAACTGTTGACTGTCTGACCTCAGCTGAATTGAGGGCCGACATCAGGCTTAATGTTACTTATGTAGGAGGTACGTCAGAATGAGGCAGAGATCATTTGTGAGTGGTTAAAAAAAACAAACTTTCAAGTATTTTTTTAAATGGACATTTCAGAGCACATGTCAGATTTTATGAACGCTGAGCATTATGTCGACTGCTCTAGTCTGATTGTTGGAAGGACTTTCTGAATCAAAGGGGAATGTGAATGATAAAAAATACCCATGTGCATTAATATATTGATCACTGAGAATGCCATACATTAAGATCTGTCACGGTGCATCGAGAATAGTTTTGCATTTTGCATTCTTACATGTGCATATGCTGTTATATCTGTTATATTTACTGTAGAGTTTCCCTCACTGTTACTACTAATGTTGACATGTATTTGTGTTGACAGCTACTGTATGATCTCAGTTGAAGTGATTCTGAATAGGGTCTGTGATTTGCTGATGGCCCCTGCACGTAAATTTGTTCCTATATTAAAGTAAGCAAATGTAATTGCTGCTCCTAACATTTTGTTATCAACGGATGGTAAACTGTTTTTTGAAAGCGCTACAGCCTCCCTTTTAAAAAATCATGGAAAATCACTTTCACTTAAAGTACTACTTTGTGACCTTACCTTTTAAAACTAGATTGACACTCAATTAAAAGTGTAATTCTGCTGACAAAGCAAGCAGCCAACATTATTTCTATAAATGATCTATTTTCTACCTAAGGATTTATCTGTAAGTGGGAAAAAATATGAATGTGTTCTGTTGCATAATGATTGAAGAAGTGCTCCTAAATTCTGTGCTGGTGTTTCTAAAACTTTCAGCATGAGTGCTACTAGTGGAAAAAGTTAGTTTGGAGTAGAGCTGTACTGATTTCAATATCCTTTGGTGATTCTAATTTTCTTTCTTAAAACTTTAATTGACAGAATACACAAATTGTATGTTAAGAATAAAACACATTTTCTCCAAAAGTGCACCAGGTTACAGAAACCCTCTCTCACTCGCACTAAAAGTAGTCTTAAAATAAAGTGCAGTTAGTAGATATGTTTTTTTGTACAAATAACATGCGTCTATAAATAAATTGCAGTAAATCCCATGTTATTTCACATGTTTAACAATTAGAAACAACATACTGTATAGGATTTGATTGTATTTTCTCTCTCTCTCTCTCTCTCTCTCTCTCTCTCTCACCAGTATTTACTCCACTATCTGCTATCTGTGAAGTCGCTTGTGAACCGCCACGCTTGGTCTCGAACCCCCATCGCTGAGACTTCCTGGGCATTACTTCGAGATTGTTACCATGGAGCCATGTGCATCCGCCACATACCCCAGCACATTGCCATAGCAACACTGTATCTGGCTCTAAACAGCTATGGAGTAGAGCTGCCAGTTGGGCAGAAAGAGTGGTGGCAGGTAGGTGTTCACCCTATCTATATCTATATCTATATATCTATCTATCTATCTATCTATCTATCTATCTATCTATCTATCTATATACATACAAAATAGTACTTCAATAATAACAATTATATAAATAACAGTAAGGGTAGATATTTGATTAGCACTGCATAAGTAGGAAAACAGGGAAGGGGATAGATAGGTATGTTGCTGGATGAATCATTGTGCATGTGTCTCAGGAAACACATCAATTAATCGATTAATCAGCACTTTTCATACATCGTAATGTTGAACAAAGTGCCCCCCCCCCCCACACACACACACAAACACACACAAACCGACACACACGTATCCAGCTACTTAAACACAGTAAATGAAATAAAAAGCAAGATAAAATAAAATATAACAACAACAACAATAATAATAGTAAATTAATATTATTATCACTTTGATGATGATGGTGATTATTATTATTATTATTATTATTATTATTATTATAGATAAATAAAATAGATGAGTGCTCTTCTTGTCATACGGGACACAATTATTACACGATACCGCGAATGTTGGCTGCTTTATAGCGGGTGTTTGTGGGCTGCTGCGGTTTTCTCAGTGAACAAGTGTCCCACTTGCATCTGTTTGAGATTCTGAAATAAATGGGTTGGTCCACTGCCTTTAGTTGCAAAAGCCTATGAACAAACTTTGCAGTGGACGCTGGTTTGTTCGAGGTCTGATGCTACAGAACCAAACTACTAACGAGACGGGGACTTTTGAGGAACGAACTCTTGGCTCGCTGCATGTTGTGTTTCCTTCTCTGTGCAAAGTCAATGCAAGGAGGGCGGAGTCCTCTATGAACTACGGAAGCCTGTAAGTAGCGTCGGCCCTAAACCAAAAACTCGAATTAATCGATTTTGCCGATTTATCGCCCAGTCCTACATTCAGCCATTTAGAATTCAATTGTGGAGCTAGGTTCACAAACTGTGTTTCAAAATTTCTGTGTTTAGGATTTAATGGGCGGGTCAGAAATCATGGCCGCATTACGTAACGTGGCCATCATTAACATAAACCCAGCCCTGCTGTGGAAGCGGTATAAGTACGTTCAGCACATTAGCTTGCGTGGTTTTTCTGCTCACCCTCCAGTCTTGGCTAGCATCTCTTACGATAGTTTGAAGCTAGCTACCAGCTAACCACTCAGCTAACCAGTCATGTCTCCTCCACATCGCTTGTGCATCTTTCCTGGATGCCACAGTGTGCAGGGTAATGGTGCCGTTACCTTATTTAAGTTTCCTACGGACTACAACGTAAGGAAACGATGGATGGATTTTGTCAAAAGGAGCTACTGTGGAGAGTTCAAAATCACTACCAAGACCCGTCTCTGCAGTGTCCACTTTACCACCGACAGTTACAGCAACTGTCACCGGGTGAAGTCTGAATTTCTGAAGAGTCCGTTGACACTGGTCAGTGGGGCCAAACCGACCTCCATCACCGGCTTGCATCCTCCCGTCCCGCTGACAGCAAGGGCCACCATCACGGCCACAGGCATTATGTGCCTGCCTGCGACCCTCTCCACCCCACCGACAGTGGATGCTCTCATCTCCACCACAGGCATTATGTGCCCGCCAGAGAGTTTAAGTGCTCATGTTATAAATATTGTACATTTGGGTAATTAAATGCAGGAGATGCTGGAGCATGATGCAGCAATCCAGCTGAATTTAGCATGGAGCAGGAAGTAAAGCACTGAAATAACAAACAACATCCGGTTACTTTTCAAAATAAAACACTCCGTGTTGACACCACCACACAAATCTCAAAAAAGAGATAAACACAACGTCTTCTGCTGATCCTTCGGTTGGGAACACTTCGTGTTGTTTTTAATAACACAGACCTATAACTGCGGTCGCGAGTGATTATGTGATTATCGTGGGAACTTCTCGGCCTCGTGAGGCCAGCTGTCTAACGTTACCATACTGCGCTGTGACGGACTCAAAACGTAGCCGGTGGGGATTGTTGGAAGGCAGAGCAAAACCAAATCGGAGCCGCAATGCAGTGGACCATATCCAGTGGAAATTGGGCCGACTCATTAGTCATTCTCATGGCAAAAAACAACACACAAAGAAGCTAACGTTAGCATTGGGCTAACCTTACCTGGCAAACCTTACATATTTAATGAAAATAACAAAACCCCCCAAAACAAACAAATCATTCCCTGTCCAACAGAAAGAGAGCAACCTCTGTATAACTTTTTAGGCCCTTCACATGCCCCAGTTGTCTCCACCGCTGCACCGATGTTGACTCAGGTCCGACTTTCTTTATCCAGAGCCTTTTTCGTCGCAGCCTTTCCTGCCTCAGGCTTTCTTTTCCTTGCCTTTTCAGTGGGATGAGCGCTTACAAGTAACGCTGGCTGCATATTCTCTGCCATTGTAACCAAATGAACGTCTTCTCCTGCAACTCTGTATTTCTGCAATCCATGCTATTTGGCCTGAATAGCACGGATTAGTCAGCTTTTTCTCAGTCCTGCAGCTGCCACAGAGGTCTGATTATTTTCATTCCTTTTTCTGAATACATAATGTATTGACTACTCTCAGGATAGCAGGACAATTTCACCCAGTATAACAAAATGTGTTTCTGAACAACATTACAGACCCTAGCTTTAAGTTTATTTAAGTTTGTCATGGCGCGGAGTTGGAGTTGTGGAATATCTGTCCATTGATTTGTCAAAAATGATTAATGCACTTTTGTTGTTTTGCTTGTTTTGTTTTAAGATGGAGTTCAGTGTTTCATTTATTTCACGTGGACATTGCTTTTTGAGCTTGAATGAGGTTTTGACCTATTCTTTTTGTTTTAAACTATTCGAATTTAGCAATGATGGGTCGGCATCCTTTGCTTGATGGTTTTCATAAAGCTGTGAACTCTGAACTGTGCTGTGCCACACCCACAAGGTTTGTACCCTTGTACACTTTCAACAGCGACATGACCACTCTGCCACCCAGCCAGTCTTCACAGTAGGAAGTGTTTTGTATGTACTAAGTATTAATTGAATGGTACAGGCAATAATATTTTTCCATTGTCAAAACAATTTTACAAATTAGGTCTCTTTTATTCGTGCTTTGACTTCTCTCACACTATCCAAATGCAAATAGAATAGTCAAGATTTGTTGTGGGTTTCTGCGTCAAGCCTCAAGGAATTCAAATCTGGGTCATTTAAATGGTGTGGACCTCTGATGTCCACTGTTTGAGTGTTTATTGAGACCAGGTATGGAGTTGAAGTCTGTATTGTGCGTATGTGTTTGTAGGTGCTGTGTGAGGATGTGACCAAAGCAGACATCGATGCTGTGATCTCCGACCTTCTTCATCTTTATGACATGGAGGCTAAGTGTATCTGAAGGACACACCTACAAGGCCCCCACACACAATGGAGATGCGTGTGTGAGACAAACACTTTGTATTGCCCCAGATGGTCTCTGAGCTGTGACAAAAACATACCTGCACTACCAATTCCTGCCACCCTGGGGAGACATTTCCTGCTTTCTGGTCTCTGATCTCTCAGGTCTGTGGAATACTGATGTGCTCTGGATTATGTTATCAGCTGCACCAAAAACATCCCCGTCCTGAGCACCAGACATCTCTTCACACACCATACATGATGTTTTAACAAGGGATACCCCTGTATTGATTTAATGGGGAAATCTAAAGTAAAGTAAGGCACCTTGTTTGATAATTTACGTTTTTCCAACAAATCCATAAGAATTAATGGGAATGGTGACCACAGTTAGATACTCGTTATTAAATTACACATTCATAACACATTTCTGCGTTAGTATGATAATATTAATGAATGGGTAGTTGAGGTTAACTCTGTATTGTTTCGTTTGAATCCAGGGAGAATCTGTATGCAGTTTCTGTACATATTTACATATGGGCAACATTTCCTTAAATTTCAACTCCTTTTGGCATCGGGTATTATTGTGTGAAAACAATATTCACATGTGAATGTATTAATTGGATTAACCATAAGTGTTGATATGTCATGGTGGTTATAGTGGCAGCTGAAGTGGCTCTTGATTTATTTTAAGTTTTGTTTTTCTGTCCTGCCATTGCCAGAGCTATTTCTATGAATTAGTAAAAATAAAGTTGCTGTTAAAATGATTCAGACTATGTATTTTTCAAAGCCAAGTCCGCATCCTGACACATGGTAAGGATATGTGTATTGTATTCTGTGTTTTCTTCTTGTCACTTGTCATGTAAAAAACCTGATAATTTCAATACTTTTAGATCAATTAGTCTACATATCAGAACTTGATAGACCCTATCCTCTGTGCCATAGAGCACCATCCTTGTCAAAAACTATTAAAAACACATCAGTGAACCACACTGTTGATCTGGGTTTCATGTTCCTTCACTAACATGAACACACACACTGCAGTTCATGAACTTGTTTTACTTGATATAAGTAACATGAATTTAATGCAAACATTCTGGAGCAGTGCGATGACTATAAAGAGTATAGAGATACTGTGATTGTTCATTGTAATGTTCCAGTTATGAAATACTTTTTAGTGTATTGCATTGTTGACAGTGATGTTTGTTTGAGTCCCAATTTCAGCTGACTATGTTCTCTTTTAGGGTTGCACCAATACCATTTTTTTCAGAGTACAAGTATTTTCACTTTTGTACTTGCCAATACCCAGTACCAATACTGATATTTCTACCACAAAAAAACTATTAGGTTACAGATGCAGTGAATTGGATGACAGATTCATTTTCTTCTCTGCTTGTTACAACCAATGATAATAAATAAATAAATATACATACATATAAATAATCATTATTTCCTGTTTCAACAAAAAGCCTCCACACTGGCACTGTCTTCACATTTGACAAAATGAAATTTGACAAACACAGTCAACTTAAAATCTCAAACTATTGCACATCTCCACATTTGAATCAGTGTGATATATAATGAAGTAGTCTAGTAGTTGTATCATCGTCTGCATGTAATCAAGAATTGACTGTCAAATCAAAAGTAAGTTCAAAAGTAAAAGTAAAATTTATTGTCACTTAACATTTAATTATACAGATATATAATACTGTATGTATTATTTTCTTCTCTCTTTAAGGGAAAAGCTGCATTTAAAAATAGTGAAAATAAATACAATAGCTTTTTAAAAAATGTGCAGCTTAAAATTTAGTACTTCATTTGTGAAAAATAACATTTCTAGTTCTGTTTCCCCTCAAGTAAGAGTTCAGCTACTGCACTCGTGCACTCCTGGACAACCCCTCCATCAGTAAATGGCTTTCTGTATTGACCAGAAATTCAAGCGACTCTGGGGGAACATAACTCTTGGAGACAACATGTGGAGTTACTCTTCTCTCTGTTGTCTCTGGCTCAGCTGTCCCATTCACACTGCCGTTTGGAGGTAGAATGATGGCTGTACTACTGGCGAACTGAACCAGTGTGAATGGATAAGCTGGCGGCTTGGAGCGAGGGCGTGTCGATCGTACAGTCTGATAACTGCACACATCCCTCACTCAACTTAATAAAGAGAAATCTGCCACAAAGCAACGTTACATGACCAAACAAAAGTAACTTAGTAACTGTAACTGTCTTTGACTTAGATGAGGAAAAAAACACCACAGCTGTACGTGGAGAAGCATCTGTCCTCCTGCCTGTCCTACCGACTCTCGGTCAGAAAAAAACACTCACCGAGTGTTTGTGATGAATATAAATCACCGCGACCTTCAGCCCTCTCGACCAAGATTTCAGTGAATTTTGACCCAGAAAACATACTGTCCCCGAGAGTGAGGGAGTCAGACAGTGTCCAGTTTACTGATGGCAATTATGTACTTATATAATCTAGCGTGGAAAAACTTAACTTTGTTACTTTAAAGGATGTTTGGTGGGTCAGGATCTCAATCACTACACATTATAACAGCGTCCATATGATTAGAAACTATCCACTGGTTTAGGTTGACAGGAGGATACCGGGGAAACACCTTGAAAACATCATTACATGTACCGTCACACCTCTTTAGGACCCCCAGCGTCGGCTTTCTATGTGAATTACTCAGCGGTAACCATCGTAGGAGAATGGGCGAACCGACCCTGAAGACATGATGTTGCATCGCTGTGTAAAGAGGGTTACAGTTTATTGCCTGGAATGCACTGATTTGATTGGCTGAGTAGCATCACGTGGGATGGCTTAATTCACATGCAATTGGTCAGTGGATACCTGATCTGCTAAACTGGTACACAGTTCAAAATAGAAGCGCCCGGTCAAAAGTTTAAATACTTCAGCAATTTATTGACTATAGGTCTGTATATGACAGCGTCTGGGTCCAGTCTCAGACCGCGGTCTGCCTGTCCAACATGACAACAAGAAATGACAAGCCGACCTCCGATCGCGGTCTTCAGTCTCATGCAATGTATGGCCTAATGCAATAAAGTTGCATTGGTATGTGGCATCAGTGAATTTTTATGAGTATGAGTATATGAGCACAGTATTGGCCCGATACCTGATGCCAGTATCAGTATTGGTCCATCCCTATTCTCTCTCTATATATTTTAGGGAATAAGATGGGCAGAAAAATCATTGCACATCAACTTTACAGTACAGATGTTGTGTGCTAGAGAAAAAAAAACAGTACTCAAATGGTCTTTCAAGTTTGCTGCATTCAAGAGAAATTAATATTTGCAATGAAGGAAAAGTCAAAGGACTGAAGATTTGGGGATCTTTCATAGACTTCCTAAAAAATAACAACAAAGGATTCTTTGATAGGCAATGTTTGTTTTAAAGTATGTAATATTTGCAATAGGAATCTTTTTTTTTGATTGACGTGTGTTTATGCAGAGGGCCACACATCAGACTTCCTTGAGATAACGAAAGGTGTCCCTGAGGGCTCCATTTTCAGCCTATTTTGTTCTCTATTTTTATACGTGTCTTGACAAAAGACATTCAAGCAAAATACATCTAATATGCTGATGTCACTGTCATTTTTTCAGATGCCTCTATAGAACAGGCAGTGTAACAGCTTCAGATAGCTATTACAAATTGGTCTGCTGGGTTAATATGTGTGCATATATATATATATATATATATATATATATATATATATATATATATGTATATATATATATATATATTTATGTTTGCGTTGTTCGAAGTTAATTTTTAATCTTTCTCCTTCACAGTTTGTGACTGCCAGTGTCAGAAAACTACATAGGGCTACAAGCACATTGGGGAAAATTGATTGCAAACCATGTTTCAAGAGCACCTACAGCAGTTTTGGAGGAGACTTATCTGTCTGCACAAAGCATCTGAACTGTATGATTTCATCTGCCAGGTTCTGATGTAAATCAGAAGGGTATAAGGCACAGAGTGCATCAGCCTGTCTATGAAGCAAATCATCAGATTCCAAGTTCAGCAGGATCCCAAATCTGTCAGTGATGTTCTTGTACGCCTCCATTCTGTGAGCTAAAGAGCTGCTTAGTTTGTCAATGATGACATTGAATGTTTAAATTTGATATTGCTCCTGGTCTTTCAGTGTTACCTCATGCTCTATAGATTCATCCTGAAGTGCTTTGCGCCTCTTGAGCCTCTGTAGTTCATCATGGTATGACTGGCACACACTAAGAATGCTCTTTGCAGCTCCTTCAAAATGGTGAAATTGGTCTCACAGTGATACAACCCATGATCTCAAAGACTCTACCAGATGAATGGCTGTCATCACTTTAAATCTGCTTGACACTGTCCCAAAAATGTGACATAAATGATATATCAAGACTGCCTAATTTTGAGCACAGTGCTGCTGCCTCATTGCACATTTCTCCATTTCCTGTTGTTCTCCCATACCAGATGAAATGCTTTGAAGTACATTCCGAGCATACTTTTCTCATAATCCTGCACACATTCAGGGTGTTTCCAGTCAGAGAAGCCACTAACAAATGTTACCTGTAGATGGTGAATATGTCATCCAGTCACAGGAAACTCTTTCCCCATCTGGTAAACGGCAGTAGAGCAGATCGTTGGTGAAGGAGCGCACTTTACTGCCCAAACTGCCATCACAAGTTAAGGCCAGGTATTTTCTTGTTCGGTTATGAAATGTAGCAGGTCCACGATCAATTAGGACAGCGTGAGCATTAACTTTGGCCCACAATGCCAGATCCGACACCTGGTACGTCCTCTCATGCGAGCTGCCAGCATAAGTACTGGTTGTGCTCGGGCTGCCAGATTGGCTCACACTGGTGCTGAGACTGCAGGTAGCAACAGGCAGACACTCGCTTCCCATGGCATCTTCCTCTAGCTCTGGGTTAGCTTGCAGGCAGTCCTCTTCCTCCGCAGTGTCATCTTCGTCCTGATGTTCCTGACTCCGTTTGAAGAAAGTTTGGATGGATGGCACACTTCTCAAAAAAGTTGCCCCCCCCTCCTCCTTTTCTCTTTTACATTTTTGCTTACTGCAGCCACTTCTTTCACTCATTTTTTCTCCTCCAAATACTTCCCCACGATCTGGTCTGTTCAGCACTGTCATTTATTACATACAGTGGTGTGGGGGCGGAGCTGGCTGTTCCCATGGTTTCCACACTTGACCAATTAAATCATTGTCTTTAGTTTAAAAAACATGAGGGTATTTTTTATTGGTTATACATGTTGTCAATATCAGTGAGTAGAAGAGAAACACACATTTCAAGTCTGGTTGGGCCCCGGCTGCACATGGGCCCCTGGGCCTTTGACCATAAAGCCCATTGGATAATCCAACCTTGTGTAGGAGCCATTTGTGTGTGTGTTTGTTTTGACCACTTGGGGGAGTTTGGTTGGTGTCACTGTTGCAGATGAGCACCAGGTGTGCATTCTAGGTTAGTTTTGGGTAGCAGGTGAAGGGAGCACGCAATTTCTACCGTTAAGCCATCATTAAGCCATCGTAAAGCCATAAGACAAGAAATATCACCATATACCTCAAAGTCCTAAATGTAAGTACCAGTATTCATGTGCAACTTTCAGTGAACGACAACAAAGAAACCTTAGACAAATTCTCATTTCTGTTCGATGGAAAAGCATTAGGAATCTGCCTCTCACTTACCAAGTTACTGAATTGGACAGTGCTACAAAACTAGAAATTGTCCCGGAGGCAGAAATGGACCACTGGACACATATTGGATTGGAGCCACCTGGGCATATGGAGCAGCAACCAGGAAACATACGGCACTGCAAAAAGTTAAGGCGAGGTAAGCGACAATGGATAAGCCAGTCTGCTTAACCCATGCCAAGAACAAATAAATTGGACTTGAAACTTTAAGTTGTAACTGTTTGGATGGAATACTAGAAAACCGGAGTGATTTAATTGTCATTTAAAAATGGAGGAAAATGACAGTAAAATGGATGCTAGTCCCGCTGAAAACACTGCAAAAAGTGACGCTGGAAAAAGGAAAAGAAAATTGACTGCTAAATGTTATATGCTGTTATTGACTGAAAATCTGCAAAAGACACGAAAATCTCAACCAACCCAAGCATCTAAACTCAGACAGGTTGCCCATATAATATCTCTGCAACTAACAAAGGACAATGTATGTTGATCAATTTTTAAGACAGTTTTGTGAGCAATGTGGAGTGGCCACTGAAACTCACAATAGTTTGTCAAGCTCCAAAGTTTCTACCACAAGCTCGGCATATTTGAAGGCAAGGGCTGAGAAAGCTGCACTAATACAATGCATGGCTGCTGCTGGAGAAAACACATGCTTTGGAGGCTCAAGGGGAGAACCTGAGAAGACAAAAGGAACAACTGATGATGGAAACTGATTTGGCTGCAGCTGAAGTGGAGACTGATGGAATGAACTCATACTACAGCAAAGAAATGAAAAAGCAACGAGTACCAGCATCAAGCTCACATCCACTTTCAACAGTGCTTGGAGCAAGGCCTAAAGAGAGGAAACAAACACAAATAGCAGACCCGGTCACTCCAATGCAACAAATTCAATATTGTCATAGCTACTCACAACAGGATTTAAGGACTCAAATGGACATGATTGTCAGAACTTAACTGACATCAATCTACAGCATAAAACATCTATTCCACCAAGAGTAATACCAATATTTGATGGTGACCCCTTTCAGTATGGACCTTTCATGATGGATTTTGAACAAGGAATTGAAAAGAAAATCAGTAATTGCCAAGATTGCCTGTACTACCTTGAACAGTACACCAGGGGGCAACCAGGAGAACTGGTTCGAAGCTGCAATCACATGCCAGACAGCCAAGGTCATGAAACAGCAAAACAACTATAGGAATACTGTGGAATTGCAATAGATTACAGCAGCATACATGGAAAAGGCCTTAACCTGGTCACCAATAAGTTCAGAGGATGCAAGTTTTTTTCAAGTATTTATGCTGTTTTGAAAGGGTGCTGTAACATGAAAAGCTTACAGTACATGAATGAAATGAATGTAGCATCAAACCTCAAACGTCTTGAAATGACACTTCACTGAACAAGAAGTCAAGATTCTGTCTGACCCTGTCTTTGGAAACATCCAAGAAACATAGACGCCTATTTCTAAAGGGAAGACTTTCATTAAACCCAAAACCTATGCTACTGTGGCAGCTGTCGATACTAGTGAAATGTTAAATCTACTGCAATAAATATTCATCACACCACTCCATCCAACAGCAAAAACATGACATGCTGCATCTGCAAAGCTGGACAATCAATACAGAACTGCACTCAACCTGAAGGACTGACTCATCATGACAAACTTGACTGTCTAAGGCAAAGTGGCATTTATTTTGGCTGTCTATCACATGGTCATGTCAGCAAAGGTCACCTCACATGCAGTGAATGCAACCTGAAGCATCAAGCAATCCTTCACATCACAGCTTAGCTCAAAGCACCTTCAGAACAACCATCATCCCATTCTACCTTTGTTCAGAAGACATGCTTGCACTGGGGCCAGTAAACAAGATTGTGTTCACTAAATTGTACCAGTGCAAATTAAAAGTAAAAATGGAAATAAATCATACAAACCCATGTGTAGCGAGATCAGGTGTGAGTTTGTGTGTATGGGTATGTATAGTGTGTGTTTGTCGACAATGCCACCTGGGATTTTACCCAGGAATTAGCCATACACGCCAACATGGGTTCTAAAACTCACAGGAGGGCCAGAGGACATGGTTTCAAAGGATTATACTTTATTAACAAATTGCTTAAAAACACTCTAAAATAACTAAGGGTTGCAAAATTGAGTGTGAATGTATCATTTAAATTCCTGCATATAATAACTGTGTGTGAGTGTAAATGTATTGTATAACCTAGCGGCTATTCATTAACTGCTGGATGGAAAATAGCAGAATATTATTATTAAATCATGTTGGGGTAATTATTAATAAAGTATAATTGGGGCGTAAATCCAACGCAATTTCAAATATATTGCTTGTAATTAGCACCTACTTGGACATTTCCAGACCTGTAAAATTAAGTGTTACCTTTTCATATTTTATATTTATCTTTTTACCCTCTCTGGATCCTTGTTATAAAAGATAGAGAATTCATAGTCACATCGGGCTGTCTTTCTCTCAGCTGCCCTTCATTTGCTCCATCATCCCCTTTTCACCTTTTTTTTTTCAAATTTAATTTAATTTCCATCTCTTTTGCTTTCCATTTGCCTCCCTTACCCATCCTAGCCCAAATTCCTTGCCTCTCTTTTCTTCTCACCCTCTGTCCCTGTGTCTCCCACATCTCCTGTGTCTCATCCCTTCTCCTGCCCCTTCTCTTTTTCTCTCCTCTTCCTTCTGTCTACCTAATGTTATATAAATAATGGAAAGGGTGCATTTTCAGTCAGACTTCATGAATTAACCACCAGATGGGAAGGAGTACTGAGGGAAGGAGTGTGAGGAGTAGGGAAAAAGAGAGAGCGTGTGACATGGATGGATGAGAGGTTGAAGGGGTGAGGAGAGGGGAATGTAGGGGGTGAAAAGAAGGGTAAGGGGAGACAACAAGGTGAAGAAGGAAACTGGCAAGTGTAGGAGCGGAGCTTATCTTTTTAGCAAACTTCAACACTTTCCAGCCTGCTCTGATCACCTATTCTCTCACTGCAGTGTTCCCCACACATTCATTTATTTGTGGCGGTTCGACACAATATCAACACTGGCCTCCACACATTGACTTTCTATTTCTGGAGACGTACATCTTGCTCTCACTTGCTCAAGACAGTGCACCAGTCAGTGAACAGTATGATGTTATATACTCTGGTACAGTGGATGGCGGTGTGGTTTTCAGTCCGCCAGTAAAACCAACAAAGAAGAGGAAGAGAACTATTTAACGCAGTTGGCTTGGCAATAATTTGAATGAATGAATAGTTTTATTTCGCTTACAATATACAATACTTAAATTATGTGCAATCAACTGACAAAATATTACCATACATGCTTCCACTCAACATTTTCTCACAACAAAATTTTTAACAAACTCTGTAACTGAAAAAGGAATAGGCTGAAGCCAAGGCTACAATCCATAAAATAGCCCAAAATATCAGTTATACAAAGAAGAAAAAAAAACAAAACAAAATTTACTCTAAATTTCTTCTTCTTAATCATTTCACATTTAATTAATTTTACATTGTAATCCTTAATTATTTTACCTTTCAATGTTTTTTTGAAACTCAACAGTCATCTACACAATTTCAATTTATGACTAAATCCATTCCATAATTTACCTCCCAAAAATGAAACACATCTATATTTAACATTAGTTCTCACTTTTCATATTTTAAAGACACCCATCCCTCTTAGGTTATAGATTTTTTTCTCTTAATTTAAAATTTGTTTTGGATACAGGTGGGAAGACTTTTATTCTTTACTCGAATAGTATTTCTAATATTTTTGTGTATACAATGTCTAAAAATTTTAAGATGCCAGACTTGATAAATCATTTATTAGTGGTTTCATGATGGGAAGCTTTATTTATTATTCTAATAACTCTTTTCGGGAATTTAATTATATGGTCTATAACTAGACTCTAATTAGGCTCTAATCCATCCTGTAGATCTTTTTCATTGTTCAACCAAGTCTCTGAAATTGCTATTATACTAAACTTTTATTGAAGCTGTTGATTTTGGAGAAGTTACTGTAGAGACTCCTACTCTTAAAATGAATCACTGAAAACCCCTCCATCTTTATACTGGAATTAAACTCATCTTCAGAGTAATATTCACAGTTCATGTCAATGTTCTGGTAGAAGTGGATCTCTGGCTCAGTGTCATTTTCCAACTCATAAAGGTTATGATCTTGAAAGTCAAAAGACTCTGAAATCTGTGTATTTACACATTTTGTCAGGCTGGGGCAGAAAGAAGGACTCAGATGCAGAATAGGCAGCAGTATGGTCAAGTTTTATTAATCTGATTCTGTAACTCTCCAGAAAGAATGACAATGAAATCGCTATGAAATACTGTGAGACAAACAAGACATACAACATGAAACACAGATAAACAGAAAGTGCTCCAACAGGAGGAAAACCTACCCTATTCTTGAATATAATCATGGATATCAAAATGTATCAAAAACAAAAGGTCTCCGAAGAGAAAGCGCAAAGGCTATGAAAATTATCTACTCTGTCGTAAGAAAATTATTCAACAAAAATTCACTCGCAATGAGGAGAACAGAAAGGCTATCAAAATTCAAACTTCAACTCAAATACTAACCAGAAATTACAAACCAAAAATCACTCTTCTCGAGAGGACAAAATGCAGATAAATAAAACATGAACAATACTTATCAATTCGTGGACACAAGAGGAAGGGCAAGTGACCTGAAACGAGAGGAGAATTATTTTCAAAATAAAACATGAATTTCACAAGACAGATCCCCAGACAAGACAACCTCACCGCGATGTGACACATTTTTACCATATTTTGTCACTCACAAGCAGTGTTTTGCCATATACCTGTATTCCATGACACAAAATAAATGTTTGACGTTTCCCCACTATTCCACCTCTCTACCATGTGATTCATCATTTTCATTTGTATTGTTCCATCGTATCAACTTCCTCCGCAAAGACGACTGCTGGCCTCATCGTCGCGATCAAGTCCCCACAAAGAGTGCCAGGCCTTGAAGCCAGTTTTTTGTCATGGCCAAACTGTGTAACTACATCATTGCAGGAGATACACTACTTAATAAATGTAATTAATCACTGGCAATCAATATCACACTTGTAAATGGGGCACCACCTCTGTTGTTTCATGTATTTGAATAATCCGGAGGGAATTAATCAAATCCGAACGGACAAGTTTAGCTTTGAACAGGTCTAATCAATTTAAAACCAATGTATTAAATCTCAAATTTGAGGCAGTGACTTCTTACACAGTTTTGGTTCTCCACATTAACCTGCACAGACAACCACACACGGTTAAATATGTATATTTACTAAATTATTCGGGGAAAATAAATGAAATGACAATTTAAAAGAATAACAAAAGATAACAGAAAATGTGATGAACGTGCAGATGGTGAAATTACAGGTCGGATGGGAGCCTTTAAATATTGCTAGTAATTTTAATACTAACAAGACCCTAACTGAATTTCTCATGGCTTTCTCATGGCTTTGGTCTCCTCTCTTATCTGCACTGCCGGGCTGGTCCACTGCCCAGTGGGCTGGCATCGCTCGTGACTGTTGGGGGCAGAGCCGGTCTCCGCTTGGAACAAAGTCTTTCTGCTGTTGGAAACCACTTGCATGGCTTCTGAAGCAGCCCATCTTTATCAATGATAAGGGTTCTTCTTCGTCGCTTCGAGTGGTGGTTCTTAAACTCTGACTTGTAAACTAATTCAACTTCTTGACCAAAATAACTGGAGGATTGTTACTTCCACTGTTACTTAATACAAGATAAATTGAATCAAATTCACTTCCTCTGAATCAGGCTGAAAAAAAAATCAAAACAGAACTTGTACTGTTAGAGCTTTAACAAAAGTGAAAGCATTTAAAAGAAATGTTTCAATACCGCAAATTATAAAATTGAGGAAAATCAACATGTGATTGATTCTGCCAAGATCGCTTGTCTTAGAGTGTGTCGCAAAAGTAAAAGATGAAAATTTAAAAAGAAGGGAGTGAAAAATTTAAAGGAGAGTGGAGAGTTTGAAAGAAGAGTTGACAGAAGAGGACAAGAGTAAGCATGTTTCTCAGTTTTCTCAGAAATAAAACTTGATCAAACATAAAAAACATAAAAACACACTTGAATATACAGTTGAACTGAGGACTTATACATATTTCCTCTAGTTCTAGCTTAATGCTTGTTAAAAAACACATCAGAGACATTTACTGGTAAATTATAAGAACATATTACCTAAACAGATTTCCTGAAAGTCTGTTCCAATCATACCAGGACTCACCATCAGGAGGTGATGTGGTTCCCCCTAACACCAGACACATTAAACAAGGAAGTTATATCTTTGCTCAACTTTATTCCAGAGAAACATGGGAAACATCAGTTTGGTGAACTTCTTCTAATTTGTCATCGCTACTGGCTGCCTCGTTAATGGCTGCCCAGGTGTAGTTGAGTGTCCTGCACTATGCCCAAAGCCACTGAAGTAACTGCAGGTTGTTAATCCTTAAACTGGGGCAGTTGTGGAAGGCAACTGCACAGCTGCTTAAAAAGTTTCTGAGGACCTTTCATTTGATGCCAAGGCACACCAGAAACAGCGCAAAGTCATCCACCTTGGAGCACACGACAACAATGGACTCTACTGAGATAATCAAGCTGATTGAGACGGCAATGGACAAGCATTTTTCCAAGGCTGAAGTTGTCATTAAGGAAAGACTTATCTGCCTAGAGCAACGTTTTGATCCCCTCCAATCAGATTTACAATCCCTCAAGGAAGAAACTAAAGCACTTAGAGTAGACAATGAAGCCTTGAAAAAGCCCACAGAACAAGTGGAGTGTACATTCAGTTCACAATCAAAGGTATTGATGGCTATGGAAACAAAATTAGCAGAACTTGAAGATCACAGCAGGAGAAACAACACTTGTGTTCATGGACTCCCAGAAGGAAAAGAAGGTCCTAACATCACACAATTTCTCACAAACCAAATGCCGCTGTGGTTCCCCACACTGAGAGATGCACTGGCGGAGATCATGAGGACACATTGCGTTGGACCTCCTTGAGGTAACACTACTGCCAAGCCAAGAATGCTGATCTTTGTGTGTCTCAGATATATGGATAGAGCACACATTTGAAAGCAGCAAGAGACTCACCCCTGAAGATGGAAGGGAGTGAGCTCGTCACGTGATGGCAAATGCTGCTGGCTGGGTGGTGTCTCTCACGTGACCGCATAATGAGTAAGATCCTCTAAGTTAGAGGCTTCAGAGTTATAGAATATACTTAGGTCATAGGAGATTGTCAGTTCAATTCATAACTGGAGCATAGTAGTTACTGTTAATTTTACTGCTGTTGTTTTTGTTCTTGTGGTGAGTGGGGAACGGGACACTGCTACTATTTTTCACAATGATCACTGACTATTGGGACCGCAAAGGTGTTTTGTGTTTAATGTGGATGAATGTTTGTGTTATTTATTTTTGTTGGTGGTTGTCAGTGTCTCAAGGAGTCGGTCTTCCAACTCGGGCCATCTCGCCTTGTGTCCGCGGAAACTCAGCTGCGTCTTCTTGACCTGTCGCAGCTTGTTTTCCATCTTCCTCCACTTGCGAACCATGGATTCATTGATATTGTATTCCCTCGCGGCTGCTCGATTCCCATGTTCCACCGCGTAACTGACAGCTTTCAGTTTAAACTGTGCTTCGTAAGCGTGTCTCTTTGCCATTATCGGGGTTGCCAAAACAATGACGCACATACCGGCACAACGTTCTCATTTAGTCCTCTGTTACGTCCGCCTTACAACAACAACAATAATGCCCACACTTCACACTTCACACTTCAACGTTCTCATGTAATCCGCCTTACAAAAAAACACCTCATTAGGCGCACTGCACTATAGGGCACGCCGCACATTTTGGAGAAAATTTGAGACGTTTAGGTGCGCCTTATGGTCGTGAAAATACGGTAATTTACAATTGCATAGAAATTTAATGAACACATCTTTGTCGCAAAACCGTTCTGTCTTCCTTGTTTTCAGGAAGAGTGGATTGCTTTGTGCTTGACCTTGACTTACCTGAGAAAATGGAGTGCATCTCTTTTGAGGGGGGAAGAGGACAAATGGTGTTACAAAGTTGTAAATAACAAAAAGGGGTCTCTGGTGAAGCATGGTGGAGTGCCAGGTGGAGAGGTGATGAGACTGCAAGGTGCCTCCACAGAAAGCTTGGGGATGAAAGGAGTAACTCATTTTAGGAACAGGGCCTCTTTGAGATGCAGAGATGATGAGCATGTGTTCCTACAATCATCATGTGATGCACTGGGGACTTTATCCCAAAAGCTAACATTGTGAAAGATGCGTCTTACTGTCAGAATTTGGGCAATTCAGTCCAATAGAATTTGGAGAGTCGAGAAGAGCTGCCCAAGTACATTTTATCAGCATCCAAGTTAGCTCGCCTCTAAACCGGAAGATGGCTGACACAGTCGGTGGAAGTCTTGCGTGCGCATGCTCTATGGCAGGCATGGGCAAACTACGGCCCGGGGGCCACATGCGGCCCGTTAAACGTTTTAATCCGGCCCGCCGAACTTGAAAAAATTAAATGAATAAACCTTGTTAATGTTTTATTTTCCCTGCAATTCTGATGTTTTCACACTAGATGGCGCACTCTAGAGACACTGGCTTTGTTGAGGTGAAACGTAGGCCTATTACTCCACGTTTGCACTTTACCCTCTGACCCATCAACCCTTCTTTAATGATGAGCGGACCTAATCCAAATCCAAGCTGGCTTTATTCTCCAGGCAAATTTTGAACAAGTCATTCACTCATTTTCCTACACTAGCCACGCTGAAAGAGGCCGGAGCAAAAGTGAAGAAATACAGTGAGTCACTGGATGCGCTGCATGGAGAATTCTGTCAGTTTTCGGATTTCGACAAAATTGACAAGTCACTTCAGTTGGTGGCCTGTCCTCTGTCACAAGACCCCGAAACAGCTCCAGAGGAGCTGCAGCTCGAACTGATCGACCCTGTCTTAAAAGAGAAGTTCAACTCTCTGAAACTAAATGATTTCTATGCTTCACTCAATGCAGCCGCGTTTCCAATACTCCGGCGGACAGCGCAGACGATGCTGGCGCTGTTCGGCTCGACCTACGTGTGTGAACAGACCTTCAGCGTCATGAACATCAACAAAGCCAGCCACAGATCCAAGTTAACAGACCAACACCTCAGATCCATTCTGAGACTCGCCACAACAAAACTAACTCCAGACTTTGATGCGCTGGCTAAAAAAGGAGACCAACAACACTGTTTCCATTAAAATTAAAAGTGTCTCCGTGATGCCCACATTCTCAAAATAAACAGTGCGCGCAGATCAAATATAACGCAGCTCCACAGACAGACTTGCTGGCACTGTTTCGTCCTTGCACTGGTCGTTGTTGACTTTTGGCACCGGGGAAACAAACTGAATAGAAGGAGCAGGACAAGTACATCTGCATCTCGTACCGTTTTTGAAAAAAAAAAAAAAAAAATAAAAAAAATAAAAGACAGTCAGGAGGAGAGTGATGGTGATATCCAGAAAGGATAACAGAACTTTCAGTGCTTTAAAATAGAAATGGTTAGTAGTAAAAAAAAAAAAAAGGCACATTTTATTCATTTGATTTTCAGTGTTTTAAGACTCATTCCAAAGTCAGATATTTTGTTGTAATGCTTTTCTTCGTTTTCATTTGAAATTAAAGCACCTGTTTTCTCCATATCCCAAGATTTGTATTTTTTCTCCAATAAGATGGGGTTACCAAAGCACTCCATCCATCTGCTCCTGGTCCGGCCCCTTTGTCAAATGTTAGAACCTATTGTGGCCCACGAATCAAAAAGTTTGCCCACCCCTGCTCTATGGCAACCCAGCCTGACAGCCATCGCCACAGTTAAAGTGGGACTCTGTTGGAAACACTGCACTCTATGCTTACATCATCTCAGCCTTTCTTCTGGGCTCGAGGGGAAGTCAGAAGGTCACACACAATCAGCTGTGTGTGTAGGTCTCTGTGTGCAAGTGTGTTGAATGTTGAAATGACAGTTGGGATGTTAATGTTACACCAGGCTTGCAGCCTATGAGCTGAGTGCCCTTGAACTGATAAAAGCTCTGCAGCCATCTGCCTCAGATCTATTGGACATTAACCAAACACTCCCAAACACTCTAAATGCCTTATTCATGGACAGCAGATTTAAGAGAGCATGTGTGTGTGTGTGAGAGAGCACCTGCACAATTCATTGTCTATGTAAACAGGGAGATGGATGAGAAGACAGACAAAGCAAACATCAGTCAAGGCGTGTCAGGATGCACCCTTTATTACCAGTAACATTATATACAAACATTGACTGTTCAAGCCCTTGAAAACATGGTTTCAAATCTCAAGTATTTCTGTTAAGCAAACTATATTAAATAATTAAAACTTACATACATGTTATTTCCCTGTACGGCCAGGGGATGAGTGGAGTAATAAGGTAAATGAAAACTGGGCGTAGAAGAGGGGGGAAAAAACAGGATGTAGTTTTTTTAAAACTTTTTTTTTTTTTATTGATTTTTCCAGTGAAAAACAAAACAAAACACAAACATGTAAATATACACACAGAACAGGTACATCAGACAGGGTCATCTACAGCGAAACACAATGGCCCTCATTTATCAAACGAACGTAACGCAGAATTAAGTCACATACATGCAAGTCATAAGCAAGTCTTAAGTCTTAACCTTCAAGTCTCATGCAAGTCCCAAGTTACTGTGATCAAAATCGAGCAAGTTAAGTCAAGTCATTGCTATTGCTCAAGCAAGTCGAGTCGAGTCATGGCTAAGGTCAAACAAGTCACAAGAAATTTGTATGGATTTATTCTTCATATCTGTAGACACAGTAAACAGAAGTTTTAGTCAATAATATGATGTAACTGCACAGCTGATCAATTTTATATATTTTTTTTCAAACCCATAAACACAAGAATAAGATTAGATTAAAATCAGCCCTGGAACTGCAGCATACTGCACATTCTGACAGTTTAGAATATTTCTCTCAGGCATTGCCCCCCCGTCCTCAGATAATCAGTCACCTCCTCTGCACAGTTGTAGACTGCTGGCCCCGTGTCGAAAAACACTATAACTTTTGCCAGGTAAAGCAGCTAGAGACAAATGTTCTTCTCCTTAAGAGTTTTTCTCATAAAGGTGTACGCCGTTCTTTTCATGTGTATTTCTGTGAATGAATCTCCTTCTTTCCCCAAGTGGAGCAGAGCACCAGCTCTTTAGTTAACTACTCCAAAAAATAAATATAATAATAATATAGCACGGACCAGGGGTTGGCACTTTGCGGCGGTCTGGATCTCAGTGTGCGGTGGCAGCGCTGAATACCGAGGGGGGCTTAGTGAGAGAGACAGTTTGCTTTTGAAAAACTCCTCCAGAAAAATTTTCATGTTGTCCCCCTTGGCAGTGGGACTGCACAACCTGGTAAGTGGTGCAACCACAACTGAGAAGTTCTGACAGAAACACAGATAATAGCCTGTCATGCCTAGGAATCACCTGAGTTTGCATCTGGTGGATAGAACAGGATACAACAGCACTGCCTGGACCTTAGCATCTACCAGATAGACTTGGCCATGGCCAACTTGCTTCCCCAAATAAGTGACGGTGGCCTTACTGAACTCACATTTGGCAAGGTTTAACATCAGCAATGCCTTACTCAACCGCTGCAACACCTCCAACAAACTGGACACATGCTCCCTCCACGAGTGAGAATACATGATCATATCATCTAAATCCACAAATCCGCTCTGTGTGTTAGTGGGACCTGCCAGTACCATTTTAGTAGATCTAATTTTGTGATGACAGTGGCAGGACGGATGCTGTCTATGCAGTCTTGTACAGCTACAGAAATGTAGTGCGCCATCAGCTTTTTTTGGCCTTTATATAGCTTTATTGACAGTACAGCTTAAGACATAACAGGAAAAAGGATGAGAGAGAGGGGGAGTGGCACACAGCAAAGGGCCCCAGGCTGGGACTCTAACCCAGGACTGCTGCAGCAAGGACAGAGCCTCTGTACAAGGGAAACCCACTCTACCAACTGGCGCCCAGCTTTAGGGACCAGGAAACACAGGGAGCTCCAAGGGCTGTGACTAGGCTTGGCTAATCCATTTTCTAACAGGCATATTTCCTCTTTCTTCATCACCTTCCTTTCATGGGACAACAAACTGGTTTGGGAAAGCACATAACCAAACAATGAGGTGTATGAGTAGAGCAAGCCAATAACAACACTAGGCTACCTATCAGGCAGGTTTCCCATTTCCCCTGAGCAAGTTCAAATGGCACAACCGTGTCGTGTGTCTGCATTCAGGTGTGTGGATGACATCATTTGGGGGCGACACCTCACTTTTAATTGTGCCCAAACATGAACAGAAAAGGACTGAAACCAAGTGAATTCCTGTTTAGCATCCATGACTGTAAACAGAACAAAAGGGATCCCCTCATACCGGCTCTTACCAGTGCTATGACAGTATTTACGTAACACTGATTTCAAGGTCTAGTGCCATCTTTCAAGTTCACCTTGGTGGTAGGTATTTTGCATTTGGTGTCTTAGTGCCTCAGGACTGCACTGTCTGCTTAAACAGTTGGGAGAGGAAATTAGTCCCTTGGTCAGTCTATACTTCTTTAGGCAAACCAAATTTAGTAACAAACTTAGTCAATCCCTTGGTGATAGCTGGGTTGTAGTGTCTGTGTGTTTCTTACACATCCTGGGTTCTAAGACAATAGTGAATAAGGGGAAGACAGGATGAGTGACCAATTAGGAGAAGTAGGCGGTTATGGAAAATAGACTTTAAAAAAGGCCCCACACCAGAGAAAGGTGGGTGGTATTTGGCAGAATTCCTAAGATCGAAGGCGGTAGGATAGGGCAGAGGGTAAAGCGTTTGGCATTACTTTGCCATAGATTGGAGAACACCAGATCTGCGGCCACACTCTGTTCGGACACTGGGCTACCTTAAGTCTGTTTCAAGAAAGATTGCTCTATCATTCCACCCAGCCTTGCCTCCGCAGAATTCTTTTATCAACATACTACACGCCAACACCTTTGAGGAAGACAGCCCAGAAACTATAGGGTCTATAAATTCAAATTGTTCAGACAAATAGCCTCAGGAAAATGAGTTGCAACATACATCACTGTCAACATAAATTCATTACCCGACTTAGTTCGGGGCAATGGACCCATATGGTCAACAATAACATGTTCAAATGGCTAACCAAAATCTAGAATAAGGTTGGTGAAACCCACTTGCACATAAACATGCCATTGTCAACACAAAATGTCTGCTTCTTGACACATTCAACAGCATTCTTCTGAGCTGCAGTAAAACACTTGTGATGGATCACCCTTCTGGGTGCTGATCAGAGCATTATGAGTCAGCAGCAATGGGTCTGCAGGAGCAGATAGCAGATAGCTTGTTTTTGGGCTCCTTGGCAGACAATCCACTGCATCACCAGCAGGGGACAATCTGTCCTCAGCCAGTACAGAAACAAACAATGAGTCACACAAATCAACATTTTGAGTCTGCTTGGGTCTTAACATTAGCCACAAAGATTCCCAGATAACGTTTAGCTGGGTTATTATGCTCAGACTCAGAGATGGGATTAACTACAACCTCTCGTACAGGAAAAACTCTTACCACCAGCAATGACATTAACATCATCTATGGGCAAGAACGGACTAGCGTACATTCCCCGGTGGGCTGGGCCAGGAGAAAAAGAAAATGAAAGGGGGAAAAATCTCTATCACAACAGCCAATGGCGTTGTGGTCCGCTGGGGGGCTGGGCTGGACGGCTATTGTTGTGATAGGCTATACCTGTGTTCATGTATCACTGCCGATGCTGGTAGCCAATCACATTTCATCCATGTAGGTAAGTCCCACCCATTTCCTGAGGCTGTTGCAGCTGTCACTTGTCAATCACACTGCGCTAACAGCGCAAGACAGCTTTGGTGGATTGAGGGCCAGCACTGTCTGGGCAGATGGAGCATAAAAAACAAACCCAAAAACGTAAAGGTGGTGCTGAAAAGCTTAGGGATGAAAAAAAAAAAAAAAGAAATCCCTCGAGGAAGTTGCGGCAACAAGTGAAATTACAGACTTATTTGGTGGTCATTCGGGTTTAGCCATCACCATCAGACAAGAGTCTGACGATGTTGGCCATATAGGCCAGCATGTACTGTATGTTCCAGAGGGGACTCCAGAGAGGACTTTGACCCCCAGATTGTCAATATCAACCACTTTGAACCAGCCTCCTCCATAAGCACTGACTGACTGACTGACTGACTGACAAAGACCAAAAAAAGGTAAAGACAGGAAAGGTTCTTGAGTTGAGTGAACCAAGTGAATGTCCAAACTGGTGGGCTTGCCAGGATTTTTAACATTTCAAGTTGTTAGTTTTCAAATGTCAGTTTGCTATTTTCAGTGTAGTTTCAGTTTGCTATTTCTGGGTTAAGTTTTTACATACTATATAGTTAGCTTTGTTGATTATTTTTAAATAACATTTTTATTGAAATGGGCTTATTGTAATTATGTTGTCCTCTAGTGGTTTACTCATGGTATAGACAGTCAGTGTCATTCAGTTCTAACAGCCTGAGAAATTGGTCGGCCAAATTTTGTTGTATCAATGACCTGTTTGCATTAAAATCACTACATGCTGTAAAATCACTATACTGCTGTAATTATTTTACTGTAGACTACTTAAGGGTTCAGGTTAATGATTACTATATGAATGTGGTGGCATGAGGAGCATGCTCTAGGCAGCACTCGGTTAGGACGACATTTCACGCCAAACAAGGCCACCCTGGGGGTTTCACCCAGGGAACTTTTATTTTTTTCTTAAAGGACCACTTATAGATCAAATACGGCACTCACGTCCGTTTTGCAATGAGGCAGAGACAGCATATCTGGGTACAAAACATGTATTTATTTTAGTTTAAATAGTCTAAAAAAAGTATTAAGAAGTCACTCACTGGGACAAAAAGGGGGACCAATCAGGGTTGAGAATTAGTAGGGGGGGAGATGGATCCAAAACAAAGGGGATCCCAGGAACACCACACATGAAGTAAATTACAGTGAAATCAAAAGCAACCTAAAAAGTGCCAAACACAAAAGGGACACCGCCACCACGACACCAATCCACCACCCTAGGTTCAGCACATGAATGGGGGAAATCAGAGGACAGCAGGTGAGAACACAAACATTAAATGCAACTAATCATAAACACAAGAAATCAGAACTTAATTTACCACATCCCTAAGAATTAACACAATATCAAATCAAATAGAATTAAGATTTACATCAAATGAAATGCACCTGCAACCTGCAAAGACCAAAATAACATGAACTAACAAATCAGAATTACAGGTTGCAGTAAAGTCAACAGTTACAAAAGAAAATTAAATGTCATAAACTACTAATCAAAGAAAATAGGATAAACTCTCCACTGTACTCTCTCTCTTTCTCACACTCACACTCACACACACACACACACACACACACACAAACACAAAACAACAAGTGACAGAGTTGACAGTACAGTGTTCAAGATGGCATTGCCGAGCAATGATTAGGCCACGGCAACGCTTAAACAAAGCCTGGATGAAGGCTAACACTCTTAGCCAGCTGTGGTGAGCAGCCAGGCAGACAGCGTTGAGGCACCGCAACCGCAGATGCAATTAGAATTCTGTGTCAGCGCAACGTGAGGCCCAGCAATGAGTCAAAGCAAAGCAGCTAGCATTGAGCAGCAAGCACCCAAACACTGAAACCCATCAAACACTCCTTCATACTGCTACATGAATATGGTCCAAAACAACATCAAATGCAGTTTTTTTCAATAGGGTACATGAAACTTGTGTTGCTGGCTGGTTCCCCACACCACGCATGAAGTGAGCTGGTCTGTCAATGACTCCTGGGCCACTTTTCCCCCCCAGTATGCCCCTGTTGGTGGGAAAACAAGCACAAACAGCTACTGGAAAAAAACAGTTTTCAGTTTACAGTTTATGTGGACAACATGGAGATGTGCGGGGATGAACCCCATCTCAGTACCTGTCACCACTGCACTCATGTTGCAGGCAGACTCAGCACCCCGAGGCAATACACCTGAGAGGATGATGGACGGTGAGCAAGTCTTGTCTTGTAGCACTGTAATCGGATGCTGGTCCTCGGCTTTGCCTGTGACAGCTTGAAACATTCATCGGTGTAACCCGAAGCATTTGGGCAGTTCCACCAAGCATGTAGTCTTAATTACCTAAACACCTTTAAACAACTTAAAACTGACACTTGCTGCCTATTTTTCAGAGACTCATACTGCCACTAGATGACCAGGCTTATGACAGAAAAAACTCAACTTATCTATATCTTATGTGCCTTCGATCTCAGGATATCTACAAGTAGCCACCACCTCGGTTCCTCCTGTGGGGGCCTTTTTAGAGACTCCAGTACACACCCAACTCTCCTAATTGGTCACTTTGTTAAATTATCCAATAGACTAAAAGAGGAGTTGACCTGTCTCCCTTCTCATCACCCTAACCCTAACCCAACCTTAGATCTTCTCCCCAAAATGACCTCTCTTTCCTTCTATGGGAACATAAATGTTTAGACATGTCCTACCATTTGTTGTGCAAGCCAAACTCAGGTTGTAATACTTTATGGTGGCCTTGCCGTCTGCTAACCTTTAACACTCACACAGCTGAATACTGCCTCCAAGGTCGTTTGGAGCTGTGAGCCCCGCACAGTCTACTTTCCTCAACTCACAAAAGGAGAAACAATTAGTCATTGTTAAATCTAATTAAGTAAAATCAAAGATCAGAATGTGTTGCCATCCAGATACCTCATAAACACAAAGAATCTATCACCACATCTACCAGCAGAAAACGCCATAATACTAACACTCGATGCCACACACAATTATTAAGCGTCCAGCCTTACAAGAACAAACTCCCCAGATCCTGCCTGCTGGGCTTGAGGTGACTTGAAAGGCTACCACCAGTGGCCAAAACCCTGAAATGCCTGCCTGCTGAGTGCCCAATGGAGAGACTGATTAGCAACTCAGCTGGACACTCAAATAACTTACCTGAGGAACAGTCAAAAGGTAAAATTAAATCATCTCATTACAATGTAATGTTCTGCAAAGAAACGTTGGGTCCTGACCATGACGCTGGGTCATGTGGATGCCACTTGACATGCACAACCCACCAAAATACTGTTGCAGACCAAGTACACTCCCTCATGGCAATAGCTCTCCCAGATGGCAGTCCCCGCAGCATGCACACTTTAACACCCAAACACTCCAATCAAGGAACCTCCGGTGACCCAGAGCAAGTCAGATACATGGGGACCCTGTTGTGGATCATAATTGGCATTGACCTGCCATGGTTTAGAAATAGCATATCTGATGGTGTATGGTACCAGGCTGTTGGTGGCGCATCCGTTGAGTCCTTTGGCTGCAATTGAATTGAATTTGAGTTTTCTAGATGTGGCACTGAAACTGCTCCTGCTGTTAAGCTGGAGGCTCCACTGCCATCAGGAAGTGCCATTGCCTTAAGGGCAAATACTTGGTCTGCAATGGTGTTTGGTTGGGTGATTCATGTCAAGTATGGATGTCAGTGGTTTTAATGTTGTGGCTGATTGGTCTATGTTCACTATATCAGAGTGTTGAGTATCATACAGTATCAACAGTTGCTAATTAGTAGTAAAACAAATGTTCTGGAGCTTCATTCATTTCTAACTTCACATTTAACAAGTTGGAGTACTTTTATGCTACACAAGAGAAAAAAAAGCATTGTGGAGTCTTGAATATTTGCAGGAATCTCATAGCCTGGGGAAAGAAGCTTATTTGTAGTCTGGTGGTATTGCAGCAGATTCTTCTGTATTTTGTGTCAGATGGCGACAGGGTGGCTGGGTGGGTATTCTCTTTAAGCATGCTTTGGGGCTCTGTCAAGACATCTCACTCCACTGATATCACTGATGCTCTGTAGATGGTTCCAGTGATGTTCTAGTGGTTTTAATCACCCCCCGTGGAACCTTCCTGTCCTTCCTGAACCATGAACCAATAATTTAAAGAAAATATACTAATGTGTACCTCTAGTTAGATGTTTTTGGTTTTTGTCCTCCGGTACATACCCATTCACACATATATGAGGAACCATGACACAACAAATATTCTTTAAGTGTAATAAACCAAAACATGGTATTTATTTACCCAGATGCAAGTAAAAATAATAATATCTCAGGTGTTCCGACCAGGGCCTAGGGGAAACCCTGGCGCAACATGAAAATGAGACTCCCCTCTTCCCATCCTCCAAGCACCACCAGCAGTGAAGCATTTTTCAATGGTTCTATTCACAAGCATAGTGTGTACACAATAAAACAATGCTGGTAGTCTGGGAGAATGGAGGAGTGCCTCCAGGAACTGGGAGGAGCCAGCTCTTAAACTTCTGGTTCCAAGGCAGCAGCCAATGAGCTACCTGGGGCAACCTGTAATCACTCAGTCACACCTGCAAGCAATCACACACATACTCTCCCTCACTCACTCAGAAAAAAGAGGGTTATTGAAACAGACACATAGAAATATTTATGACCTCTAGGGTTGTAACATCAGGTCAATTAAGAATTTGCATGTAAACAAAAACATGTTTTGACTGGTGAGTGAAGGTAATGTGCCTGCCACTAACTTTATGGTATTTTACGTGCAGCTTTGTGGCTGCAGCTAATTGTTGACTGTGGTAATCATAGACATATATACATGCCGTATTGACTGCTACCGCCCACTAGAGCGGCGTGCCTACACAACGGCCATCTTGGAACAGGGCCACTCGCTCCTACAGTGCATCCATTCCTCCATAGATGTAATCATAGACATATATACATGTATATATGTCTATGATTACATCTATGGAGGAATGGTGTTTCTACACAATGAAAGAGATAATAAATCGCTCAGTTGTCAAGCTATTTTCACACGGTTTGTTTGTCAAATGTCAGACATGACATTCTTTCTTTCCATTTTTTTGACTGGTCAGATAGTAAGCAACTGGAACTTTCCAGTGCACTTGTATGCCTACCACCATAAACAAGAGAGCCTCACATTTAATCGATCCCCCATATCCACAAACCCTGACACTGTTTGAGTTTGGGGATTGTACTGCAGTTTTTTTTTATGGCCATGGCATCCAAAACCAATGTCACAAATTCATGTTTTGTCTGGTCTTCCTTACATCTTCTTCCCAGCATGTCCAGCATCATCTTATTCAGGCCAGGCTTTGCCCCAACTGAAGTTAGCCACCTTTGAAAAATAAAATGTAGTAATTTGACCACCCCAGCCCCCCCAAAAACAAAATAAACAGAAAATATCTGAAAGCTCAAAATGTATCAGAATGCAGTGTGTGATGAGCTTTTAAATTGGTAATTTTCATTGTCACAAAACATAGTCTGTAGGACTAAAGTGGTTAACGTATGTGATGGCCACACCTGCAGCCATACAACCAACTTAAATGTCGGTAACTCTCTGCACCTGAATGCTATCCTTATTTAATTTACATTTACATTTTTTTCAACACTTTATTTGTATCTTTTCACTTATCATATACAAACATCTTAGTCTCTGTTTAACAGATGACATAGAGAGATAATCTCAACAACCACAAAGAGAAACAACAGAGACAGATCAAACACACATTAGACCCAACAAACTTATCCTAGACACTGGACAGATAAGAGACAAACAGACAAAATCAAAACAAAACAAACCCCCCCCCAAAAATAAGACAGTACCAAAAAAACAAACACCTTCGGCGAGTGCACCATTCCTTATTATAGGACTGACCAAGAGCAGGTATAAACATTCACAGATCCAGTTCAAGACCAGGTAAATTGTTGACATATGTTATTAAAGGGTCCCAGGTTTTGTGGAATTGGTTGATGGAACCGTTGAGTGTACATCTGAGCCTTTCCAGCTTAACGTTCTGCATGATGTCCTGAATCCAGTGATGGTGTGAAGGGGGAGCAACAGCCTTCCATTTAAATAAAATCAAGTGCCTCGCTAATAAGGAAGAAAAGGCAATGACCCTCTGTAAGTGAGCAGGAGGGACAGATCCGGTTGGATCAGAAAACCACGCAAAAACAGCAACCAAAGGAGAGGGTACAATGTTATAAGCATAGGCATATAACTTCAAAAAAGGAAGCCCAGAAAGGAACAAGTTTCGGACAAGACCAGAACGTGATACGAGGTAGCAGGAACCTGTTTACATCTATCGCATATTGGGTCTATGTTTGGAAATATTCTTGCTAATTTGACTTTTGAGGAGTGTAACCTGTGTAACACTTTGAACTGTATTAAGGAATGTCTAGAACATATGGAAGAAATCTCTAATTTGTAGGTATCGCAAGAAATGATTATTGGTTAGACCAAATTTTTTCGATAATTGTTCAAAGCTTGCAAAAGTATCATTGACATACAGGTCTTCAATACTACGAATGCCCTTGTCATACCAAATGGATGGTAGAAAAAGATGGTTACGTATTATCGGTGAGTGAATAGAGATACTCTGAATACCAAAACATCTTTTGAACTGATTTATGATGCGTAGTGATTGGGTTACAATTATATTATCCTTGATATTATTAACTAGTGGTGGTAGGGGTGCGCAGAGTAAGGCAGGGAGTGAATGTGGGTTGCTTGTGGCCTTTTCGATTTGGAGCCATGCAGGGATTCTATCATTCCACTCTTTTAACCATAGAGAGATGGCATTAAAATTCGCAGCCCAATAATATGTGCGTAAGTTTGGAAGTGAAAGCCCTCCTAACCCTTTTGGTCTTTCCATAAATTCTTTTCTTATGCGAGCTGATTTTTTATTCCATATAAAGGAAGAGATCATTTGATTAAATGCCTTGAAAAAAGACTGAGGTATAAAAACAGGCAACGCCTGAAACAAATATAGAAACTTGGGTACAACATTCATCTTTACAGAATTTGTTCTCACGTTAAGAGATAATGGCAGAATAGACCATCTTTTAACACCCTCTTTGCACTGTTCCAGCAGAGGAGTGAGGTTACTTTTAAATAGACCGTAATAGGATTTTGTGACTTTTACACCCAGATACATAAAGGACTCGGCGGACATCTTAAAAGGCAGATTGAGATATTCTCTGGCACTATTATTAACGGGGAAGTATTCACTTTTATTCAAATTTCATTTATACCCGGATATATTTCCAAATTCCTGCAAGACTCTAAGAATTTCAGGGGTAGTTGTGATAGGATTGGTGACATATAATAACAAATCGTCAGCATAAAGCGAGACAGTATGAGTTAGGCCATCGTGTGAGATACCTTGTATCTTGTTGTTGCCTCTAAGGGCTATAGCAAGTGGCTCTATAGCTAGAACGAAAAGTAACGGGCTCACTGGATCTCCTTGTTTTGTACCTCTGTGAAGAGGAAAATACTCAGATGAGATACTGATGGTATAAACTGAGGCAACTGGATCAGTGTAAATAAGCTTGATAAGATGAATAAAGTTGGGGCCAAAACCAAATCTGTCAAGCGTATGAAAAAGATAGCCCCACTCAACCCTTTTCGGCGTCGAGTGATATTACTGCTTCTGGGGATGGAGTGCTAGGTTCAGTGTAGATGATATTAAACAACCGTCTTATGTTAAAATAGGACTGTCTGCCCTGGATAAACCCAGTCTGGTCAACCGAGATGATATAAGGAAGAACTGCCTCCAACTGGAGTGCAATGGCCTCCGAGAACACTTTACCATCACAGTTTGTCAAGCTAATTGGTCTGTAAGAAGAGCAATCTAGAGGGTCTTTATTTTTCTTTAATAGCAGTGTAATAGATGCCTGACAGAGTGTGGGTGGAAAGATATTATTTTCCAGTGCTTCTTCATAAACTGAAAGGAGAAGAGGGGCAAGTTTATCTTTAAATTTCTTATAGAAATCAGTTGGAAACCCATCCGGGCCAGGTGCTTCACCACTTTGAAGGGACATTATTGAATTATTAATTTCTTCCAATGTCGGATTTTGTTCCAATCGTTCTTTAGAATCAGAGTCAGTTGTAGGGATGCTCAGGTTAGAAAAAAAAGCGTCAAGTAGGTTGCGATCTGGTGCTGAATCTGAAGAATATAATTTAGTATAGAACTCTTTAAAGCAGTTGTTAATAGCCTGATGATCCTGAGTTGAGGAGCTATCAGGTAGCCTAATTTGGGAAATAATACGGGACGCTGCTTTATGTCGGAGTTGACTGGCTAATAGTTTGGAAGGTTTATCCCCCTCTTCATAAAATCTACTACGGGATTTAAAGATGAGCGTCTCAGTTTGGGTGGTAGTTAGGAGATCAATTTTAGTTTGTAGGCCTACTCTCCTCTTAATCAGATCAGAAGTTGGAGAACCAGATATGAGTCCATACAGCACCTTAATTTCTGAAGATAGCTTCTCAATATTCTCATGCTTCATTTTCCTAATGTAAGCAGAGCAAGAGATAATCTGTCCTCTGAGATACGCGTTAAGGGTCTCCCAGAGAGTTGAGGCTGAGATGCCCTCATTCCTATTTACCTGCAAAAAGAAGTCTATTTGCTCTGTAATGAAACTTACAAAGTCCGAGTCGGCCAACAGAAGTGTGTCAAGCCGCCATGTCCGTTCTGTCCTCTGAGTCGGGAGAGTTACCCTAATACTCACCGGGGCATGATCAGAGATAATGATTGGGTCATACTTACAATCTGTAATAATACTAAGTAGATAGGGGTCAACCAAAAAAAAATCTATCCTGGAAAATGATTTGTGTACATTAGAGTAATACGAGTATTCCCTTTTAGTAGGATGTTTAAATCTCCATGGGTCTATCAGTTTATATATATATCTATGAACAACTGAAATGTTTGCACAGATTTAGACGGTCTTGGTACAGACTGAGAAGAGCGATCCCGGACAGAATCAATCACCAAGTTGTAATCTCCAGACATAATCAAGTGATGACTATCCAGATTAGGAATTAAGCTCAGCATCTTTTTAAAAAAATTATCGTCATCAAAATTTGGGCCGTAAATATTAACCAACATTAAGCGAAGTTGAAACATCTCTCCCACAACCATCACGTATCTGCCATTTGGATCCAAGATAGCATTTGACACAGCAAAAGGAATCTTTTTGTGAATGAGTATAGCTACTCCTCTGCCTTTACAGTTAAATTGTGAATGGAACATTTGCCCAACCCATTCTTTGTGAATTTTAGAGTGATCCCGATTTTGAAGGTGGGTTTCTTGTAGGAAAGCAATACCAACCCCAAGGTATTGTAGTATTGTAGGTGAGAGAGAACCCTTTTTCTCTTGATTGCCTGATTCAGACCCTTTACATTCCAGCTTATAATTTTCATATCATCTTTACCTGGGACAAGATGTGAATAACTCTGTGTCATTAAAACCACGTGATTTAAAAATATAGATATCTACCCCGTTTAGATGATCAAAAAGCCAGATAGGTGCACAAGCCTCATAAAATATTCATCACATCAAAACTACAACATACAACACATACACAGGCCTTAAAAAGGCTATCCCCCCCAAAGAACTTCAAACTACTGCAAACCTGCATTTGCGTGCTACCCGCAATGTTGTTAATGTAGGTCAGCGCCTCCGTGGGGTCGCTTAACTTAAAGTGTTTCCCATTGTGTGTGAACTGCAGAGTGGCTGGATAGTAGAGGCCGAACTGGATCTTTGCGGCGTGGAGCTTCTTTTAGGATTCAGAGAAGGCTGTGCGCCATCTGTTGACGTTCCGGGCTGTAGTCAGGAAAGATGTGAAATCTTGATCCGTTGTATGAGAGCGGGCCCTTCTGTCTGGCGAGATAGAGGATCAACTCTTTGGTTTTGAAGTGATGCAACTTAACAATGACTGGCCGCGGTCTGTTTTCGCCACCTGTTGGTTTTGGGGCCAGACTCCTGTGGGCTCTGTCCTCCGCCAGCGGCCTCTCAAAATTGTCCTCCCCAAGCACATCAGTGAGTACTTTGGTGATGAATTCTGTTGGTCGCAGGCCCTCCGCGTTTTCTGGTATCCCCACAATGCGTATATTCTGCCGTCTGGTATAGTTTTCCAGGTACGCCACATTCTCCCTCAAGGCCTTATTTTCTCTAGCTAGCGAGGTTTGGGAAGCTTCCATGCTACTCAGTCTCATGTCAAACTCGTTCAGCCCGTCCTCCATATCAGTAATTCGCTGGCCATACACACTCAGAATTGAATGTAGAGAGGCGATAGACGTCCAGTTCTCCTCCCGAAACGAGTTGATAGAGGCTTTCACAGCAGTAACTGCCAGAGCTTCCATGCTGTTAGCATTATCACCTAACACTTACATTTTTTGAGCACATTATGAATAAATACCACACACTGGTCCAGCCCACACACTGGTCCAGCTCGGTCCCTCACAATGTATTTAACAATCAGGCAACATGGAGAATACCGTTGCAATGTATTGGGATTCGGGAGAGGAGTATGTTGAGACTCTCTCAGGAAACTATATGCCTTTGGATCATGAAGTTGAAGCGTAAGGGCAAACTCCCTCTGCTCCCTGGTACACTCATGGCCCTTCTTTGCCAAGAGGTCTACCCGAAGATCTGAAATTCAATAAGCATTAACTTATTAGTGTGATCCCTTTAGATAAGAATAAAGAGGGACCGGAGGGTGTGTTCCAACTATCGGGGGATCACACTCCTCAACCTCCCTGGGAAAGTCTATTCCAGGGTACTGGAGAGGAGAATTCGGCCGATAGTCGAACCTCGGATCCAGGAGGAGCAATGCGGTTTTCGTCCGGGCCACGGAACACTGGACCAGCTCCATACCCTCCGCAGGGTGCTCGAGGGTTCATGGGAGTTTGCCCAACCAGTCCACATGTGTTTTGTGGACTCGGAGAAGGCATTCGACCGTGTCCCTCGTGGCATTCTGTGGGAGGTGCTCCGAGAGTACGGGGTCATGGGACCTCCGTTAAGGGCCGTGCGGCCCCTGTACGAGCGGAGCAGGAGCTTGGTTCGCATTGCCGGCAGTAAGTCAGACCTGTTCCTGGTGCATGTTGGACTCCGGCAGGGCTGCCCTTTGTCACCGGTTCTGTTCATTATTTTCATGGACAGAATTTCTAGGCGCAGCCACAGGCCGGAGGGGGTCTGGTTCGGGAGCCACAGGATTTCATCTCTGCTTTTCGCGGATGATGTGGTCTTGTTGGCTCCTTCGGGCCGGGACCTCCAGCATGTCTTGGGGTGGTTTGCAGCCGAGTGTGAAGCGGCTGGGATGAGAATCAGCGCCTCCAAATCCGAGGCCATGGTTCTCGACCGGAAAAAGGTGGCTTGTCCCCTCCGGGTTGGGGGAGAGCTAATGCCTCAGGTGGAGGAGTTTAAGTATCTTGGGGTCTTGTTCACGAGTGAGGGAAGGATGGAGCGTGACATTGACAGGCGGATCGGTGCGGCGGCCCCAGTGATGCGGTTGTTATACCGGTCTGTCGTGGTGAAGAGAGAGCTGAGTCGAAAGGCGAAGCTCTCGATTTACCGGTCAATCTACGTTCCTACCCTCACCTGGTCATGAACTTTGGGTCATGACCGAAAGAATAAGATCCCGGATATAAGCCGCTGAAATGAGTTTGGCGGGTGGCGGGGCGCTCCCTTAGAGATAGGGTGAGGAGCTCTGTTACCCGGGAGGAGCTCGGAGTAGAGCCGCTGCTCCTCCACATCGAGAGGAGCCAGTTGAGGTGGCTCGGGCATCTGTTTCGAATGCCCCCGGGACGCCTTCCTCGGGAGGTGTTCCTGGCATGTCCCGCTGGGAGGAGACCCCGGGGAAGACCCAGGACACACTGGAGTGACTATGTCGCCCAGCTGGCCTGGGAACGCCTTGGGATCCTCCCAGAAGAGCTGGAGGAAGTGTCCGGGGTGAGGGAAGTCTGGGTGTCCCTGCTCAGACAGCTGCCCCCGCGACCCGGTACTGGATAAGCGGAAGAAGATGGATGGATGGATGGATGGATAAAGAGAGTTTAATACAAACTATAAGCATAAATTACCCATATAAAATATTCAGATTTGAATTTCCATTTTACCTGAGTAGCATTCAAGCCTAACCCTTCATTTATGAGGTTTTTCTCCCTCAGATCCTTGAGAAGAGCGTGCACATTTTTCTTTGCCCTTCGCTCCCAGAGCATACTATTCTTCTTCTCACACTCCAGACTCTTCACTAAGTCTAGCCTTTAGAACAGTGGGAGAAGCAGGTGAAGCATAATTGTGGTCTCAGTGGAAAGAGGGATGAAAATGCGATACAGGTTTTAATATGACCAGGGCATTGATGCTCTCATGTGTTTGAAAAATATTACATGCAAATACAACATTAAAATGAGGTTCAGCTTCAGGGAAGTGCTGAGGCAAGTCCACTGGAAGGCTTTCTTCTCCTTTCCTTGAAGCTTTTGTTGGCCTTGATGGTATTTGCTAAAATGTAAGAAACATATTACAACATTTTCAAAAACAGTTTTTGGCATCAGAAAGTGTAGTGTACTTTATTCCTAAACATGCAGACAGAGAAAAGGTTTTTGTGACATGGACTTAACATGGACATGAATCATAGAAATTAATGAATTCCTTAGCCAAATGGCACACATACCTTTTGTAAATGAGATGGAAAGTTAAAGACGCATGGTTTGACTCCATGTCTCTCCCTGACAATTTGCCCTGTTCGGTCAAAGTCATCTGGCTTGAAGTGCTCACTGCAGAGCAAGGACCTCTTAGCTGCCACAAAAACTTCCCATTTCACTACCAGTTCCCACTGTCTCTTTAGACTGTTGTCTTTGGGAAACGATCTAATAGAGCTAATAATAATCAATTTATTAGCTCTATGAGATGCTGTATTCTAACCGATCAATCACTGCAGTCTAGGTCTATTTTTTTGGAACTGGTTATATCATGGATACTAGAAGCCGGACTCGAAGCTTTTAATGAATCAATACATTTGGAAATCAGTCCAAAATTCAGTGAATAATTCTACTTCTAAAGAGTACCTCTTTCCTTCGTAGGTTGATACACCGTTGCCTCTGCTAGCCCTATTTCAAGATGGCGGCGCTTTAGGCACATCCCTCCACAGTTGATGCATATATGTATATGTATATGTATATGTATATGTATATGTATATGTATATGTATATGTATGTATATATGTCTATGGTGGTAATTACCAACATAGCTAATATTTATAATATTGAATAAAGCTTGCTAACAAGCTGACATAAATTTGCGGTCATTATCATGTAACAGCAATAGTATGATTCAATGTCTCAAGCCAAGTGTTATGTGCCAGTTCCACAGAGCTAATTTGTGAAATAGTAAATACAAGAAAAACTGAAATGTCAATATGTCATAACTGGTATTATACTAGAAGTTGAATTAGAATAAAAATAACATCCCTTTGAGTATTAATAAAGTTATTCTATTGTTATTGTTCTCTATCATTTTTGTTTCAGGATTTGGAATTGACTCTGGAAGGAGTGGCAGACATGGAGGAAACTTCAGAGGAGGAGTATGTGTTGGCAGGCTCTGGACCAGTGTCTGAGCAGGAGTGTCCACCTGGAGATGTACTGCCTGGATGAGGGTGAGGGTAAACTGCATCTGGTTAGGATGACGTGGAATTACATCTTTGTTCTGGAGGACAGCCAAAATGTGGACACCGATAACAGAGAGATTCAGTTTGCTGCCTACCGCCAATTGACAATCTGGCAGCATGGGTGTCTGGGAAGAGGGAAGTGGAAGGCTGATACCGAGCTGCTGCATTCTTTACTTTGAGCCAAATTCCCTAGCCCCTTTGTGAACCACACAGGTTACAAAGAAGCTCCATTTAGTGTGCCAAACTGAAATTTTCAATGGTTTCGTTCACTTGTGACCACAATACCTCAATTTTCATTTTTTTTTTTTTAGCCAAAGATTCCACTTTCATCCAAAAATAAAAACTATTTATGTACAATATATATTTTCATATTCATTTTCAAAGTTTACAGTGAAAAGGAAGTATACTGTAGCACCATATAATGTAATAATGTCCTGAAAATGTAATACAATTTGCACGTAACTCGATCGAAAATGTAATAAAACCCAATAATGTAATAACTTCACCAATAATGTAATAAAATATCCTGACTGATACTGTAATAACATTTTTACTGATAATGTAATACCTTATTACATTATTGGGAATTTATTACATTTTCAGGTGGGTCTTTTTTTTCAAAACTGATAATGTAATCCTTGACAGACAATGTAATTCATACCATGGTCTGGGGAAATACTCAATTCTGATTGGCAGCAGGGTGTCCATTAACCCCTGATATATGGACACCTACTAAGTAGTCCAGTCAAATTTTCTGTTAACTGTTCTAAATCAATGTGTTAGCAGGCGTATCAAATCTGAATATCTTATTT
Organism: Acanthopagrus latus; assembly: GCF_904848185.1. Classification (NCBI taxonomy): domain Eukaryota; kingdom Metazoa; phylum Chordata; class Actinopteri; order Spariformes; family Sparidae; genus Acanthopagrus; species Acanthopagrus latus. Next base: position 30,023,738 of record NC_051045.1, on the reverse strand, counting down.
TCAACACTGAGTGCAGTCCGTCAGTCCTTCAGTACCTTATCCTCTGAACACCACAGGGTGGCGACTGTAACACACAAGCTTCAGAAAGTACACCTCTCCTCTAAAGTGAATAATCTCACATGCCGTTCACCGTTCAACACTCTTCTTCAGGCTGCGGCCACAGTAACGTTACACACGACCGATCATTTGTTCGAGAAAATCTTGATATTGATTTGGGGACAATGAAATGACTGGTTAGCTAGCTGGTCTTGTTGTTAAACATGCTGTCAAATTATATTTACTGTTTGTCAACCGTATGCAATGTTATTGACTTGAATCTTGCTAGCTTTCTGGCTCTCTGCTGAGTGGACTAGAATATCTCCTGTTGCCAAGTCGTTTCTATGGTCCATCCTATTTACTGGAGGAGTGAACAGTGTTTCCATTGCATAAGAACCTTACAGGAGGGTAATGATTGTTCCAGGTATTTGTCAAACCCTCAGGCATTACCAGGGAAACTAAGTTACAGTTTGTGAAAAACTTCATATTTTGATTGTAAAATTAGAATGAAAATATCTGAAATACATGAAAATATAAATGAATGGTCTGAATTTCTTTTCTTTGGCAAGTGACCATGATATAAGCGGGATAATGTCCGACGAGGTGTCCATAATCAGGAGTTAATAGGCCTCTGCGTCGTCCATTAACTCCTGATGATGGACACCTCGTCAGGCATTATCCCTTATATATATGTTAGTTTTCAGTCCAGAGTTCTACATTTTGTGTTCTGAGAATCTAAGATGGACACCCCAGGTAACTCTTCCCTAAATGTACCTCTTCACTTTACAGATTTCCAAGAAATCACTACCTCATAAAAACAAAAAAATCAATAAAAAATAAATAACAATAATAACACCCATAATAAAATAAATCAACAATTTTTTAAACATTTTTTTATACCATCAGTATGTCAACTGACGACTATATCCGTTGACATAGAGTAAGATGTCAATTTGACATTGAATGTGATAAAATCACCATTTGTGAGTGGCTACGTTTTTTACTATATTTAGGCCGTATGTAATGTTTATGTAGGCGTTATGAATGCTTATGTATACTCTCTTCAAATTAAGTGTTACTGCAAGTTGTTTTGTTAACATTCTTAGATTCTTAAAACACAAAAGGCAGAACTCTGGACTGAAAATTAAGATCTATATTTCATTATCTGTCAAGTATTACATTATCATTTTTGAAAAAAAAAAAAAAAATACCCACCTGAAAATGTGATAAAGTCCCAATAATGTAATAAGGTATGACATTATCGGTAAAAATGTTATAACAATATCAGTCAGGATATTTTATTACATTATTGGTTAAGTTATGACATTATTGGGTTTTATTACATTTTCAATCGAGTTACGTGCACATTTTATCACATTTTCAGGAAATTATTACATTATAGGGTGCTACAAGCACAACTCCTGCAAGATTTCCAAGATGCCTTGGGTCACCCAGCCAACATTTTGCTTTTCTTTTGCCATCTATACACCTCTGTAGGATGCAAAGCTGCAGTTCAGGAATGTAGTTGAAGTTTTTTGCAGCCTTTACTGTTTGGATACAGTAACTGCACGACTTCTTGCTGTAGAGTCTCTTGTATCAAAGAGCCAACAGTTTAAAAATATAAATGTACTGTAACATTTGTCATGAACACATTTACCTTTCCTCCACAGGGTCCAAAGCTTGGTCCTCAGCCACTGCCTCACTTCCAGCCATTAGAATAGCTCACCTGTTCCTTCCATGACAGCAGCGATGCCTTTCTCACCACTGGCTCCTGGCTCTGCCACTGACACGAAATCACATTTTAAAAATGGTCAGAATTCTCATCACAAATCTTACCATTTTCAAGTCAAAAATTCAAGTCCGTTATTGTAGTGCTGAATCACCTATCATCAATTATCTCAGGGCATTTTTCATATAGATCAGGTCTACACCATACTCTTCATTATATTCATTCTAATAATATTCACTTAATGAGCAATCCTACCTGCCCACTCTGGACCTGTGGTGGGCTCATGGCTGGTGCTTGGTGCTGCATCTAAGGGGCTACAAGACAAAGTTTCCCAGTTATGTGGTGTTGCATCATACTATTATTTAAATTATGTAACATTAGGTTAGGCAGGTTATATGTTACAACGTCTTGCAATTTATTGACTTGATAGGCTAGTCAATTAACTTGAACGGTGCAGGTAGAGTTGCATTTTGTTCATCTTGCCTTGCACGTTTCCATTGGTCATCTCCATTGGTCGTTTCAGACCGCATGCTCGTTTTATTGAAAAGCTGCCAATTTTTTCACATTTGGCTGCATCTGTCCCCAGTGCTTTTCTCTTTTTAATTCTTGCTTTTTCTGCGCCACCCTTGCTCATTTTAGTCTCCATTTTGCAAACACCCTTGCACTTCTGGGGCTGGGGCCAGGCTATAAACACCACTGACAGTGTGCAGTGTGCACATATGTATTACGTTGGGCTGAATCTGCAAAAAAAAAAAAAAAAGAGCTGTCAGTGGAGACGGCCCAGGGACATACACATAATACCCACTCAGTGCCATGACTGAACACTTGCAGCCCAAAAGTCAGACCGGCCCACCGGGAATTGTCCCGGTCCTCCTGATTAGCCACTCCGACAGGTCGAGACCTGCTCGGGCCCTAATAATGATAATAATGTTGGGCCTCCATGCACATGTCTCAGACAAAGAGAAGACCTGTAGTAGAAATCAAAAGCCTAAACTACTAGGGCTTTATTGACATGAGGAGCTGCAGAACAAAAGAACAAAACCAGGTCCCAAAAGGTGTGAAAAACTGTGACTCAGGGTGACCTGCCCCCAAGACTTTCACCCAGTCCCTATTGGCTGTGAGCCCGGAAGCTCCACCGGGATCATAATGACATCACTCCCAGTTTAAAGGTCGCGAGACCCTGAAACACGTTGCATTTCCAGGTAGCTAAGTTATGGACAGAGGAACGCATAGAGGATGCGCTGCATAACCCAGTTGTTTTCTCACCGCCTGCAGAGGGAAGAGATCATCTTCAGAAGGAGACAAAATCCCTTAAGGTCCAGTCCTTCCATCAAGTCGACATACTGCTGTGATACAGCCTGCCGTCAGCTTTTAGGATGCTAAAGCTGACTCCACGCTCGCCCCACAACGAGTTGGAGTTCCGAGTCAGACGGGATACACGCCAATTGCCATGAGTGACTCAAATAAGAGGCTTTTGTTTGGGCAGAAACAGATAAAATATAGTGTGCTTTTGTTGTGCTTATTGTTTTATGTGAAGGGAACCGCTAAGTCCTATGTATGGTTTACTGTACTGCATGCTAACTGTGTTATTATGCTCGCTAGGCGCTCATTCAGGCTAATCCAGACTGTGTAGTCTTGCCATCATGTGTGACCAAACTATGTCATATTCCGACTCGATCACCGGACGATAATGAGCCTTGATTTGTTTGCCAGCCACTGTTTGAGCGAGAGACGAACTCTGAGTACAACATGGTTGTTGTGTTACATTTTGTTTGTTTGCTAAGCGCCGCTTAGCTTTATGTAACTTTACGTAAGCTTTACGTTATGACATAACCGCCATCTTTGTTCAAACCTCACGTGGATGTGTAGTGATCACCTTTGGTTGATATATCCACTGCTGCCATTTTTGAATTCCAGGTATATGATTCAGTATAATCTGAATCATCATCTCAGGATTCGTGTTCTTGCGTGACTTCGCCAAATCACGTTTGGCATTTCCTGTAGTCTCTCCCATAGACATATATACATAGACGCCGCATCGACTGTGGAGGGCTATGCCTAACGTGCTGCCATCTTGGAACAGTGCTAGGAGAGGCAGTGGTGCATCAACCTATGAAGGACAGAGTTACTCCTCGATCTCAAAGTAGAATTATTTGCTGAATTTTGGACCGATTATCAAACGTATTGATTTGTTAAAAACGTCACACATATAGCGATGATACATGGTGCTTCGATATTTTTAAAATGCTGGTTTTACTACCCAAATACAAATTCTACTTAATGTTATCAGCAGACGAGCTTCTGACAGAAGATTTGTGGTTGAAAAGATGCCGGTGTTTTGGATTTAACACAGGTCCATGTTAACTGGCGACCGTGAGCCAAATGCGTCTGTGGTCATCGTAGCTACAACAGATGTTGAAAACGGGAAGAGAAGACGTAGCTGTCCTCAGATCTGCCTCTTTGTTCAGGTTGTCTGTGTGCAAAACATACCTGATACGTGTTCGGTCTGCTGTTTGATTAAACATGTCAGTTGCTGACGTATTTCACTTGCCAGTGACTTTGTTAAGGCCAGTGCATTTAATACAGAAATAGTGTTCAAAATACGTTGGATTTGTCTTTCACTCACTCCCAACCAATTGAGTAAAATAAGTCAGATCTTCAAAGTTGCTTGTTGTTACGGAAGACATTGTAAACAGGAAAGGTGAGAGTTGCTTTTCCTGTGAATGTGTATCTCTAATAAACCTTTATTAAAAACATATACTCGTGTCTTCTCCCTGTCTGAGTAAACATGCATCAAATAGAGGAATTCTGGAACCCTTTTAAACAAACAAACAAACAAACAGAAAAAAATATGGGACTTAAACTCACATTCACTGAGGGAAAAAAAAATACCAGCGTGGCAATCAATCCACTATGCTGGATCACTCAGGTGACTCTCGGTATCACCTATTTCACTCTTCACAGCAGACACACAGCCACCTCTTGATCGCAGAGGGAGGCCAGATAAACTTGTGACCACAGTGCTCCTTTTCCAAAAGAAGATGGTGTATCTTGGACAGCTGGACAGCCACAAGGAACAAAGTTCTCCTCTGTGTCCTGCAGTGTGCAACAAAGTGTGAGTCCTCAGGGAGCCACTCAAAAAATGGAAAGAATCCTGTAAGTTCCTGCAAGCAGTTCTGACAGTCTGATATTCAAAAAGTGTAGAGACAGCAGATCCTATGTCTACAATAATAATAATGATAATAATAATAATGATAATAACAACATAGCAATAGCAACATAAATAATATAATTTAGCAATAATAATAATACCCATAATAATTAAAATAATATAATGATAATATAATAGCATAATGATAATATGATGATATGATAATACCAATAGTATATGTATATATATGTGTGTGTATATATGTAAATGTATATGTGTGTGTATATATATATATATATATATATATGTATGTACGTACGCAATGCTTTAAATAAAGACCTGAACACACCTGAACGTTTTCTGGGTCCTTTTTGTTCCATCTCTGTCTGTCTGTCTCTTACGTCTGCACCCTATAGGCACGCCTCTCTAGTGGGCGGCAGCAGTCAATGCGGTGTCTATGTATATACGTCTATGGTCTGTCCAATGAGTTCTTAAGTCAAGCTGACTAATTTGTAGTCCGGCGAACGTGACTTCCCAAGCCACACCACACACAAACACACACCTCCACCCATTTATATGTTTGGCTTGCTTATGTTTTGATGTCGCTGGTTGTTGAAAGCAACTGTTGTTTGTTAAAGTAGGTGATTTGTATTTTTGGAGAAAAGCTTTAATAAACACTGTTGATTATAACTGAGCAGCATCTGTGATTATTTTGCACAACCCCATATTATATTAACAGCTGGTTGAGATGGTCAGTGCTTAGAGTCACACCTTCCCTCTTATCTGTCATGATTCCTGTTTGTGTTGTGTTCTTGTATCTGGTTTTTGGTTTCTTTTCTTTTTCTTTCTTGTATCATGTCTTGTGTCATGTTTTGTTTCCATGCCCTCATGTGTCCTTTAAGTTTGCCTGTGTATTTCCCTTGTTGAATTTCCATGCCCTCTTGTGTCTCTTGTCCTTTAAGTTTCTCCTATGTTCTCCCCTCTGGCTCCCTCTGTCTGTTGTATTGTTCCCTTCATGTTTTCTCATGTGCTCCTCCCCCTCGTTACCTCACCTGGCTTCCTCCCTCCTCTCTTTCCTCACCTGTTCCTCGTCTTGTCATTAGTGTCTGTGTATTTAGTCTGTGTGTGTTTTTGTCTGCTTTTGGTTTTTGTAATCAGCTTTAAAATAAAGCTCGCCTTTTGTTTTTTCCCCTGATCTTGCTTCTTCTTTAACTGCGTTTCGGTCCACCTCCCCTTTCCATAGTCTTCCCCTTTTTACCCTGACCTGACATTATCTAGTTATTGATATTTCATAATATTGACAGTTTGGCAAGGCTGATGTGTCTACATAATTATTTATCTTTTAAATGTCTAAAGGTATTTTAGCCAGGGCTACATTTAGAAAATTCAGTCCCTTTCTGTTTCTTCACCAGGCTGGCAACGTGACAAGACCATGACAAGTGCTCTGTGATGTTGATTCCCAGGAACCTAAAATTCTTTGCCAGGTCCACCTCAGTATATTTGCTTACAAGTACTAAGTACAGTGGAGGATTAGCCTGGCAAATTCAATTTATATAGTGCTGTTCAGGGCTACTGATCAAAGCGCTTCCCTACTACAACAAGCTGGTGACTGAACCCTGATCCTCTAATTGTAATAACAACTCTCTACCTCCATTGCCCGCCCCAACACCCACACTCAAAATGATGTTAATGACGCCAGTTTTGCAGATATTTGGTTATAAAGTTTCGTACAATCCTGAAAAATCCCTCTCTTATGATGGCTCTTAAACTTCAAAAAGTTAAGGGATCAGCATACTGATTACAATTTAACTTGAGCATGACATGAATGTCATTGTGTACTTACTTCCATGACATCCAATGGCTGTTTAGCTATTTCACTGAAAACCTCAACTCTGAACTCCAAGGTGGAGCAAGAGGAAATGACAGCGATTCAGCAAAGTTAGTGGGATTCACCATTTGGAGATCAAGAAAGCATTTTCTTAGAATCCTTCCAATCTCTCTTGAGACATTTCAGTGTGGAATGAACTGGTGGACTGACATTGCCACCCCTAGAGCTGCACAACTAGCAGGGCTAAAAACTCAGTTAATCTGCTTCCTCAGGACTGGTGCGTGTGGTTTGATTTGTCTTATTGTACTTTCTGCTGAAAATGTGTTTTGATATATCATTGATCATATCATTTTGCCATTGACTTTCACCTTAGCCCTCAGTGCATTTGCAGTCTTGTTCTTTATTTGGAATCTGTCTGGGCTCATTCACATTTTCTTTTCTCATCACCTCTGGGATATGGTATGGAACAGTTAAAGAAGAGTGAAAGAGGAAATAAGCAACAAAGCTCTTCATCCAGAGGTGTGTGTATGAGTGCCTCCCTACAGTGTAGAGGATATCTATTAATAAGTTCATCTGATTCATCTATAAATACATTTTTCTGCCTTCTCCTCACACTGGCTCATTGTATAACAAGCTTTGACAGTAGCCAGTTGGGTATAACCACGCATGTGGATTTGAGGTGTGGTCGTCACTCGGCTGGGCTAGCTTTCAGCACAACAGCTAGTGCTTCAACTTTGTTCATACAGGGTGGAGGAGGAAGGGTCTGCCTTTTTCAAAAAACATGGCTCACTTCTGGGTTCGGCAGGTCCATGAGCTGTGGACCAGTCAAGTGCTTCCAGGAGTGTGTATGTCAGCAGCTCTGGCAAACACTTCCTGACATTTTAGTCCAGCAGTCCACTATGGGTGAACACCTGGGTCGCTGTACCCATGAGTACATCAAAAAGTGTGAGAAGGTAGTTACTTTGTGATATTTGTTTGCAAACACCTTGGCTGTCCCACTACTATCAATGCTGGAAACCTGCTGTTTTTCTTGGATACATATAATAATTCAGGATTGTTTCTTTTTCATAATTATGAAAACATTTACAAATAGTTGTAAAGATTAAACTGGTTCAACTTCAAATCATTTGTAACCTGGCTGCCTTAAATTGTTTAGCTGGGGAAGCCAAGATGGTAATTTTGACAGTTTTCAAATTTATATGTGCAATAACTTTGTTGAATGAGGAAATGCAATACTGCTGTTACATGACTTTTCCTAAAAGTGTCTGTATTTTAATTTGAAAAAGTTTTTCTAAAAATTATACAGAAGACAAAGAAAATATGATATGTTATACCTATTCCAGCCATAAGCAGTTGTATTGACTGCACATCATTTTGCGGGGCTTCATTGATAGATTTTTCGTGCGGTTTGCACTTTCTTTATCTCTCTTGTCTCTTAACTATGTCTATATCACTTCTTTACGACTTGACTTGTTAATTATACTTGTTATTGTTGATAAACTGTTATTGATATGTCTGCCATGAAGTTGAGCCTTCACAACATGTCCAAGAAGGAAAGGATGAAGAGACATCTGAACACTGCCAAAGCCCTGAAAATGTTTAACAACTTGGGCATTGGTGATTCTGATGGAGGCTGTACATCAGAGCTCGGAAATGACAGCGATCTTTCCTGGGTACACGAAAACACCTCCTCAGAGAGTGACACAGAGCCTGTACCGAGGAAAAAGAGATGACTTTTCCTGGCAACTACAGCATATAACAGTCTAGGTAAGGTCCTCCTGCATAGCCTGGGCTGTTCACTTATTCTGCTGCCCATATTATTATTATTATTATTATTAGTAGTAGTAGTAGTAGTAGTAGTAGTAGTAGTAGTAGTAGTAGTAGTAGTAGTAGTAGTAGTGCTATAATATGGATATTATTGTTGTTCTAGGCCTCCCTGAATCAGCTCTTGAGCCCACTGGAGTGCTTAGCTCGTCACTGGTGTCATCTCAGCCAGAGGCGGCTGTGGAAAAGGGGAAGGATGGGGCGGTGTGGATGGTCCTTCAGGCAGATGGACATCCAGGGAGAAAGCATAGCCAAAATGTCCTGATGGAAGCTGCTGGCCCCCAGCAAACACAAAACGCAACGTCGAGGATGCGCTCACTGCCTTTGTGTATGTTTTTGATGATGGCATGCTGAAGCACGTCAGGGACCACACTGTAGCTGAGGCTCATCGGGAGAACGGTGACAGCTCGTGGGACCTGCCAGTGGCTGAACTCAAAGCATTCATATCGCTGTTGTATGTCTGTGGCACACAGTGCGCTAAAAACATTAAACTCAAGACTCTGTAGTCTGTGAAATGGGGCTTCCCACTTTTCACACAAACGATAGTAAGAAATCACTTCAGGGACTTAATGGGGTCCCTGCGATTTGATAGAAAGGAGACCCAATGTGTGCGTCTGCAGGACGACAAGTTTGCCCTGGTGTGGGCCACTTGGGACCGGTTCATCCAGAACAGTATAGCCTGCTACAAACCCGGCAGCATCATCACGATTGATTAGCAGCTGTTCCCCACAAAGGCCTCCTGTAAGTTTACCCAATATATGGGGAATAAGCCTGATAAATTTGGCATCAAATTTGATTGGCTGTAGATGTCGACTCCAAATATATGCTGAACGGGTCTCTATATCTGGGGAAGGAGGAGACGCGGAGCACAGGTCAGCTTGTGGGACCACAGACAATTTCTTCACATCCCTAAAACTGGCCACCACCTTACAGGCAAAGAAGATGAGCCTGGTTGGCACTTTGGGTAAGCAAAAACAGGAGTTGCCCCCTTCCGTGAAACAGCAAGCAGAGCTGTTCAGTTCGAAGGTTCTGAAGTGTACTGATGCAACTCTGATGGTGCACCAGGGAAAGCCGAGGAAGAACGTCTGCATCCTGAATACTGTGCACACAGGTGTGGGCACCTTTAGTGGGGCAAAGTCAAAGCCAGAGTCCGTCACGTATTATAGCAACACGAAGTACGGCGTAGATGTCCTGGACCAGATGGCAAGGGCGTACTCAGTCAAAGGCGGTACGCGAAGATGGCCAATGGTGGTGTTCTACAACATCCTCAACCTGGGATCAGTGCCCACATCTTATTCCAGGAGTGCACCAGCAGAATCAGTACTTAATGTAATAAGTTTATAAAATTTGTATTATATAATTGTATGTTGTTTTATTGTTCTATTTCCTAAAGTTCTTTCTTGGCTCTTTTTTTTGGTTTTATGTTAGATTTTCAGCTTTTTCAATTATTATTATTTTTTTATTATATAATATTAAGTGTTAAAATAAAATGTTTCAATGAATATATTCATCAATCAATTGGGTAGTTACATAAGAGATTATATAGTTTAAAATCTAGTGGTCAAAATCCGGTCGTTCTAGTGTTAAAGTGAAACTCTCACCAAAATGCAGCCTAGGCTTTTTGTGTGAATGCATATGAGTCAAACCTTTGTGTAAAAGCATAATTACAACAAAAGAAGCACTGTAAGATTTACTAGGCCACTCCTGGACTGCTTGGACCTTAGCTGAGTCCATCTTAACCTGTCCCAGTGGTGGCATGAAACCCACACTTCTCTGCTTTGGCATAGAGGCGACTCTCCAGGAGTCTCTGCAACACTTGCTGGACATGCTGGACATGCTCAATGGGGTCCTTGGAAAAAATAATATCATCCTGGTACACAAAAACAAAATGGCCCAACATATCTCTAAGAACGTCATTAACTAGACTCTGAAAAACAGCAGGAGCATTCATAAGTCCGAAAGGCATGACCAGGTACTCAAAGGTACTCCACTCATCCCCTTGTCTGATATGCACCAGGTAGTGGGCATTGCGCAGGTCCAATTTAGTGAAGACTGTGGCCCCCTGGAAGGAATCAAAGGGAGCTGACATCAGAGGTAGAGGGTACTTGTTCTCAATAGTTATGTTGTTGAGTCCCCAGAAGTCAATGCAAGGTCGTATTCTCTTATCCATCTTGCTCACAAAAAAGAAACCTTTCCCCTAGTGGCGAGGAGGATGGCCTGATGATGCCAGCTGCCAAGGAGTCCTAAATAAACGTCTCCATAGCCTCCCTCTCGGGTTTGGAGATGTTATACAGGCAGCTTCCAGACAACATGGTGCCAGGTAACAGGTCATTACAACAGTCATATGGGCGATGGGGGGGGACTTTTGAGACTTCACCATTGATTGTTTTCTCAGTGCTATATCCAGTGTTGGGGCTTGTTACTCAAAAAAGTAATATATTACATGTTACACATTACTCTCAAAAACAGTAATGCCTGACATTCTCTAGGTGCTTCTTTAAGTTTGAGGTAGTGTTAGTGGTGGAGAGAAGTTTCCAAGACGGGTAAAGTGTGCACCTTACAGTCAAGTTATTTTCCTTGCTTTCAACAAATTCAAAGTACTGTTTGTATCTTCAGCCGTCAAAAGTGGCTTTACGCAGTGGAGGGTCTTCAGGCAAGTCGCATGCAGCAGCATGTTCTGCTTGTGTAGTTGACACCGCCATTGTTATCCCATCTCCCCTTGCGGATGGCGACTAACCAATCGGTGATGGTGAAAGATACCTCGTGCCCAGCGTCCCAGCAGAGTTGTTAAGGACTTGTGTGAGCTCAAACGGGAGTGACCTTATCTAGTCATTAAGGACATGTGTGAGCTCTGTGTTTTAGAGCTGTTAGGGGCCAGTTGTGGGTTGCTGACCCAGCAGACCTTCATTTGGGTTGCCAGGGCTAGGAGAGCCAAGGTGTGAAAGGTTCAGGTATGTGGATGACAACTTGGTCAAAATCATAACAGGGAAGTGGAAGTAGAAGCCTAGCAAGTTCACTTGGAAAGAAGTAAGAGGAGACAGTCTGCCCTTCTTGGAATGTAAAATACACACTGAAGAAGACAGAAACCTCGACATTGAGGTGTACAGAAAAGCTACACAGAGATCGGTACTTGCTGCTCTCATCACCCACTGGAGCACAAGCTAGGGGTCATCAGAACCCTAAACCATTAGCTGCTAAGGATGCTAATGAATCATCTTAATGTTAAGCCTGTTAACTTATTTGGCTAACTGCTGTCTGGTTAACTGCTGCTGCTGTTCAGTGTCCTTCCTCCTACCTAGAATGTAAGACAATTTTATGCTGAAATTCACGATTATGGACAAATAATTACCCATATTGTTGAATATGTGTTAGTTTAGCCTAGTTACATCCAAGCAAGAGTAATGTAGTTTATGCTGTTCAATGCAGCCAGTGCTGCAAAGATTTGTACATTGGGAAGAGAAAAATAAATGGCACAACACAGGATGGCCAACCCGTCAGGTCAAGACTCTGCCTATGTTGAATCATAGACAACTGGAAGTGTTCCAGCCAGTAGCTACGATGCAGCACTTATAATCACCATGAACTGAACGACTAAGAACTTTCATCAACATTATCACAAGTAGGTAATAATTTGTTATAATGAACTGCAGCAATTGTTTGTCCTTCTTTGTCTGCTGCAGCTACATGTTTTTGCTTGTAAAGTAATAGGCTAATCTACTCTATTAACTGTCCAGGGCAGGCATCAAATCCTATTCTTGCCTAGGCACCAAAATGGCTTGAGCTGGCCCTGTTTATTCCTTAATGGCTCTGTAAGGACACTCCTACACAGGATTTCTAAACCCGCAACTCCACTCCAGTTAGTTAGAACTGAAGAAGCCTCTTGGATGAGAGGTGAAACATCTTTAAGAAACTGAAACAAGTCCAGTTGCCTATGATGTAGCATATAATTACCATGACCTTGATGACTGCGAACCTTCATCGACACATTGATTTTCTTTATTCATTCTATATTTGATTTCCTTTTTTGGGTAGGATGTGCTATTTAAGAAAAATACAGATATATTTTTCTGTTTCTGCCATAATTTTCCCTCACTACAGTCTGAAATGTTTTAATTGTATTTATTTGCAACCTCTGCTTAATTCAGTTGTAGAGATACAATATTGGCAATGAGGATTCATTTGCATTAGCTAGTTAGTTAGTATGGAGAAATCCGGGATCCCAAACTTTGCATGCTACACTGAGCCAGCTATGCTAAGTTCAAGATAGAAGCGATGGCTAATGTCAGTCTAGCTGTATGCTGGAATGGTAAAAGGCTCATCATAACCGATGATTCACCTGATGTTACAAAGCAAAGGAGACATGCACTGCTACTTCATCTAGCTGGACCAGATGTACAGGACATTTTCTCAAGTCTACTGGACACTGGTGAGGCAATGGAATACGACAAGGCAGTGGAGGCTTTGAATGCATACTTCCAACACCTAGTCAACACAGCACTAGCAAGGCACACATTTCAAAAATTGCACCAGAAGCCAGGGGAGGCAGTGCTGCAGTTTGCCACATGTCTGAGACAAGCTGTGAGAGACAGTGGTTACAGGGGAGATTCTGCCACTCAGATAATGAGGAGGGTTGTGGATTGATGCTAGCATCTGCACTGGAAATAGCTGCCCGTTGTGAGAGCCTTGATGAGCAAATGGCGGACATGTCATGCAGTCGACTAAACCTTCCACAGACATTGTTAACCGAATTGCGCTGAAAGGAAAAAAGGGAAAGCATGGAAACGGGAAGACAAAAGTTAAACCGAACAGAGACAATAAAAATCATGGAAAGTGCTCTGATGTGGGAATACTGATCACATAGGCTGTCATCCAAAATGCCCTGCACGAGGACAAATGCGCCACAAGTGCCAGTGAAAAGATTACTTTGCAAAAGTATGCCACACCAAAAGTGGGAAACTGAAACAAAACGCAAACTATGTTGATAAACATGAATGTGAGGACTTTGCATTTGCCATTGACGATGACATGACCACATGCCAGACAGACTTAACTTCTGTATTGGGGAAGTAAATGTAAAAATGCTGATTGACTCTGGTGCAACAAGCAATATAATGGTAGAAGATGCACTGGAAAAACTGAAAGCAGAATAGCATTAAGTACTGCTCCTATGTCCCTAAGACAGAGCAGAAACTTTACTCTTATTCTTCTAGTCAGCCATTAACAGTCAACATTGCTGCCATCACGAACTTTAAGCAAACGCTCAAGCAGCAGTATCCTGAAGTGTTCAGTGGAGTCAGAAAACTGAAAACAAGACAGGTCAGTTTACATATCATCCTAGAGGTTAACCTATTCAACCTTCGGGGGGCAGTAGAGTCCAGAATTCAAGAACTGGTGGACTTCAACATCATCAAGCGGGTAAATAGACCCACCCTGTGGGTGAACCTGGTTGTGATTGTCCCAAAACCTGAAAATGATGGCCGACTTTGTCTGGATATGAGATGGGCCAATGAGGCCACAGTGAGGGAGTGCTTTCCGATCCCTACAGTGGATGAGCTACTGCAAGGCACAAACGGCTCAACCATATTCAGCAAGTTAGATTTAAATTGGGGCTCCCATCAACTTGAACTGACTCCTGAATCACTTGACATCACCACATTTGCTATGCACATTGGAGTGTACAGGTGCAAAAAACTGTTGTTTGGTGTGTCCCCTGAAAGTTAACAATATCAGCACGAGATAGCCAATGCAATAGCTGAGAGGTGCGTAGCTTCCTTGGGCTCGTGGGATACAGCAACAGGTTTATCCCGCAGTTTGCAACTCTATCAGAGCCACTGAGGCGCCTGACAAGGAAAGACACGCCTTTCAACTTTGGGCCGGAGCAAAAGCAAGCATTCAGTGCTCTTAAAGCAGCGCTCGCTAAAGCAGCCACCTTTGATTACTTTGACAAAGAGGCTCTGACCCAGGTAATAGCGGATTCAAGTCCTGTGGAGTCAGGCGCAGTCTTAGTGCAAAACCAGAAAGGAATTGAAGTCCCTGTGTGCTAAGTAAGCCGTATCCTAACTCTAGTGTGGGCCTGCGAGAAACTACACCCATACCTGTATGGGCAATAGTTTGACCTAGTCACAGATCTTAAGCCATTGGAAGTGATGGTCCCTGCTCCAAACCATGTGCACAAATGGAGCAGTGGGTTCTTCTCCTACAGCTGTACCAGTTCAAAGTAATACACATAGCACGTTAAGAACAACATTGCTGACTTGTTAACAAGACTCCTGCCAAACACGGTCAAACTGGCGGAACATGGGCATGGAGCTGATGTGTATGTAAGATTTGCAGAGGTGGCAAGTAATTAAGTAAAAATACTTTGTTACTGTACTTAAGTATATTTTTCAGGTATCTGTACTTCAGTACTTATTTTTTTTACTTTTACTCCCTACTTTTAAAAGCATTTTTTTTGGTACTTTCTACTCCCTACATTGTCAAAACAGGCTTGTTACTTTTTCAACCTCCGCGGATGACGATACAACGTATAAGGCCTAACTAACTAGAGAGGGAAAGTCAACCGCAGAGAGAAGCGCTGTGAGTTACAGAGAGAAAACTTGCAGCAGCGACATGGTGGAAGAAAGTGAACCAGGGAACGAGGATGCATCATGACGACCCATGACCTTATTTAAGAGAACTGTTTGAGGTTGCCTGCTCCAAGAATGACTCATGGTGAATGCATTGTGTGCCAACCTAAAAACCATGAGCTTCTGGCGTTCAAGAGCTCTCTGACAAATCTGAATAAACACATACAGGTAAGGTGTATTTCCAGTTGTTATTATTAGCTCATTTAGCATTTCTTGTAGGCAAGTTTACAACGTTAGCAATGCTATGACAACACATTGTTTTGATAGTATAGAGCTAACACTAGCTAGCGCTCGGTTAAAAAAAAAAAAAAAAAGACTTCTCAATAATCCTCAATTAATTGCCGTTTTTCCACTGTTGTGAGACGTTACTCTTCAGGGCTCTCTGCCAGAAAGCCCCTCTTGGGTAGGTTTAGGGGTTGAATGGTGATTTGTGTTAAAATAAATTAATTTTCTGTCAGAAAAGGCTTTTAAGCCAAAAGGTCTGAAGGCTAATGTCTCCTGTGTGCCAGTAGTTGTTAATTGTCTACATCAACTATGCACAAAGACATTTATGTAACAATTCTGTCAGGTGAACCACTTTTCTCTTATCTTTGTGTATGTCTGTGTCTTATATGGGTGTATTGTCACTCCAACAGAAAGTATGTGAGTCACTTGGAGAGATACAAAAACCTCACTGCACCTACTTTGAGGAGGAAGTCGACCTCAGATGAAGGCCCATCCAAGCAGCATAAACTGTAGGATACCAAGCTAGAGTCCTACCTGGCCTGCCAGGATGATACATGGATGTCCTGAAATCTTTCCCAGCAGTCTTCAACTTGTCACTGAAGCTCACCACACCTCTACCTGCTTCAGCTGCCTGCTAGAGGCTTTTTAGCGCTGCAGGACTGATTTTCAGACCCAAAAGGATATGCCTTGATTCAAAGAACTTTGAGAACCAAAGTTCAGAGGCTAAATAAAAGATTTTGGGATTCCTGTGGAGATGAGTGAATATCGCACAAAGAAAAACAACTTGATTAAACTAGTTTCCATGTTGATCATAATGTTTTAAGTTCTGTTGCTGAAATGGAAAACTGATTTGCACACTGTCAAAACTTGGCTAGTTTTTCTATATAAAGAGTTAAGAGATACGAATTCTGCTAAAAGTCATATGTTAATTATAGAACTGAGAGTACCAAAGCTGTTATAAAGCTGAATTATCTAGGTGCTCATGCAGGACCTCTGCTCTGGTCTTGATGATTCTGTCTGAAATTTAACTTGCAGCAAACAGACTGTGTCCAGTGATTTATTTTTTTAACAGGTTGTTTATCAAAAAAAAAAAACCCACCATCCTATTTGTGTGCCAAGAACTTTTCGTTTTTTTGAGTTATCAAAAGAGGTATTGTGTATCACTGATGGCAAAAAAATATGTTTTACTTTTTACTTTTGTACTTTTGTGGAGGGGCCTGTACTTTCTTACTTTCACTTGAGTAAAGGAGCTGAATCAGTACTTTTACTAGAGTAATTTTTTACACAAGCATCTATACTTCTACGTAAGTACCAAACGTGGGTACTTTTGCCACCTCTGGAGATTTGTGGCAGTGAACCCGACTCCAAAGGCACTCACCACTCGAGAAGTGGAGGAAGCATCTGCCACTGACCAAATCTCCATGAAGTACGCAAAGCCATAGCAACTGGACACTTTGAGAAGTGCATACAGTATGCTGTCATTACAAATGAGCTACACACAATAGGATATCTTGTTCTAAGAGGCACATGAATGGCGCTGCCCCAGGCCTTGCGAACACGAGCACTTGCACTAGACTAGCCCATAAGGGACATTTGGGTATGGTGGAAACAAAGTAACATCTCAGGACTAAATCCTGGCATGGATAGAGCAGCAGAGAGACATTGCAAAGACTGCCATGAATGCCAGATAGTTGCTAGACTTGACCCACCTGAACCACTATGACCCACACCGCTACCTGATGGACCCCGGCGGGACACTGAGGTTGACCCACTGGGACTTCTCCTGTCCAATCACTCCATAGGTAGTAGATTGTTTCAGCCAGTATTATGAATATGATGTCATGACCACCACCACAGCAGAGAAGCTTGTAGACAGTCTGGAGTCAATCTTCAGCAGACACAGATTGCCAGTCTAGTGCAAGTCTGACAATGGTTCCGAACAATTTAGACTGTTCTGTGAGGGAAATGGCATCACACACATCAAAACCACACTGAAATACGCTCAGGCCCATGGAGAGGTTGAGTGTCAGAACGCATCACTTATGAAAAGGATCAGGATTGCTCAATCAGATGGACTTGATTGGAAAAAAGAACTGAGAAAGTATGTGATGGTCTGCAGGAGCATCATCCATCCAACAACAGGTAAAAGCCCTGCTGAATTGCTTTTCAACCGAATGGAAAGAGGAAAGCTGCCTGATCTGACTGAAGTGCACACTGATCAAGAAGTATGTGATTGTGACACAGAGCTAAAGGCAAAGAGCAAACTGTATGCAGACACCCACAGAAGAGCACAGCTATCAGAAGTCAGTGTTGGTGACACTGTGCTCTTGAGTCAAGACAAAACTGACAATTCTTCACCACATTCAATGCAACAAGCCAAGAGCACAAACCAAAAATGATGTTGACACACAGATAAAAGCAGTTCAATAGATAGTCTGACTATGTTCTCAAACGATTGAAAGAAAAAGAAGAGAATTTTCACATTGTTCATGAGTTAAAATCTGTGGATATACAGGATGTGTTTGACTTCTAGCAATAGAAGAAATTATTACAGTTTATGATTTTGAGGAATTGTTGTGATTTATGGTTTCTTAGAGGAAAGCAATATGTTCACTAAGTAACGATTTCTGACTAGTACTAAGTAATGAAGTGATTTTGAGGTACGTGTTCCTGTGTGGTGAAGTTATATTACAACTGTGGCCGCTTAAAATGAGAATTCCTGGAATGTGAAGTATGATGTGAAGTAAAATCCTGAGTTATATTTTCTGTAAATAAGAAGAGTTTAATTTTAAGAAAAGGAGGGCTGTCATGTCCATGAGTAACATGCCCTACTAGGATGTTGAAATGGGTAGGGCGGAGTAAGTTTGTATTCATTAAATTTGTGCTCAGCAACAGACGTGTCTATGTGTGGCTCATATTATTCAGATTAAATTCTGCAACCTCCGCTTAATTTAGTAGTAAAGCAGAGATACAGCACCATACTACAAAAATATGGATTGTATTGTATTATATGTTGGAATGTGTTTGTAGATGGAAAGAAACAACTTACAGACTTTTTTTTTTAAAATAATGTTAATTAAATGTAAAATTAAAGACTGTATTTGAACATCAGTGTATTTAAGTTGTGCTTGCATGATAAACACTGTATTTGAATATTCTTTTTTTTTTTTTATTTATTTAGAAAGAGCATTTACAAATGACAATGCCACAGTCTGTTACAAACAGCCTCAAGCACATGTATGTATACAATGACATTATCATATAAATAGTCACAGATTACCTGCATATATTTCTATGTAGCTCTTTCAGATGTTTTTTTAACATTTTATGTAACATTGTTAAGAACTATTAACAAAAAGGAACATGGGAGGCTTTCACATTGGAGAGGTATAGAAAACAAAATGCCAGTGTGGCAATATAACAAAATAAATAGGTTCAGGTTAAAAAAAATAAATAAAGAAAGGAAAAAAACAAAACCTAGGTCAATAGAACAGTTTTTGTATTTGAATATTCTATGATGGTCTAATGATGTTGGTTTATAATCTTGATGATTTTTTAAAATTATATATTATTGCCATATGATAACCATGCCATGTGTGTAGGCTAACTGTGGGTATGTTAACCTCAATAAACATTTTCCAGCACACTATTAAAGTAGAACAGAATGATGTTAAATGTGTGACAACAGGCCTCGTGGTTGGGGAAACGTCTTTTATGGAATCATCTTCGTCTCTGTATTTTTAAAAGATGGCTCTTAATACTAACTGATAGAACCCAACATAAAGAGCGTGCACTGTGGTGTGTCTGGTATCGTCATCACGCCGCTGATTAGGTGGAGGGTGACGTATGCAGCAGTCCTCCACCCCTCTCCCCCTCCCTCTCTCGGTTCTTCTCTCGGATGCTGCGACTGAGCTCAACTCCTCCTCCTCCTCCTCCTCCTCCCTCAAAGATGTCGCATGAGCTTCTCCTCTCACCGCAGCATTTCTTTTCCTTTCTTTCTTTTCGTTATCTCCCAGTGCCCTAAATAGTTAACCGAGTTCGATCAAATTGGCAACTCTCACCGCCGGGAGCAGTTCGCCTCTTGTAGGTACACGGACTGCCCCTCCTCCCCGCAACGGAGGTGTTTAGCCCCCCAACCCGGCGCATCCTCTCTCTCTCTCTCTCTCTCTCTCTCTCTCTCTCTCTCTCTCTCTCTCTCTCTCTCTCTCTCCCTCTGCCCGTCTCTCTCTCTCTTTCCCCGCAAACGCCGCAGAACTCCGCCGACCAGCCGTCAGGTGACCGCGCGGAGCGGAATATTCATCAGCAACGTCGTCGTCTTTCATCCGTCCACTCCCTCGGACTGCAGGCTGCTGCCGCAGCCCCGGTCCCTCCTGTATCCTCTCATCCGGTTTGGGACATTCTCTACTCCACGCACACGCAGATTAACGGGGATTCTGCCTCCCCGCCCGCGCTCAGATGCTGATGTCCTTGAGCTCGGCCTGCACGGTGAGTCGGTGAGTCCGTGCGCGCCTGCGTGCGTGACTGTTATTTACCCCGGGCGCCCGGGTGCAGTTTTATTAGGAGGGATGTGTGGCTTCATTAATAGCGTGTAGGGAGGTTTCGAACGGACTGGCAGAATGTAAAACAGGCCTCATGGGGAATTTCTCAGCACAGGCCTGACACAGCTGTAATGATAGCCTATACAGGAGGGCATACCATAATACCCTGGCAAACAGCGCGATTACATTGTGAGGGAATATGTGCGTGCGCGTGCACGCATCAATGTGCTTGGGCGCGCGTGTAGAGCTAATGATACATATCTGTCCGTCCCCGTTCCCGTGTCCTGTCAATTGATGGAGGGCTGTCGCTTGCCTCTAGTATGCACCGGGCTGTAGGCTACCGGCTATCAGCTGCGTTGTTTGTCTCGGTTACGGCGCGTCGCACCTGCACCTGAGCTGCGGGGTTGTCCGTTTAATCTCGGAATGATCTCTGGCCGGAGGGACCTTCACAAGCTGCCCGGCGCAGGGTGGATGTGAGCCGGGCCGAGCAGAGCGGGCCAGCGGTGGCCGGGCCGGTAACCTTGCGGAGGGACACAGGGTAGGCAAGTGGCGCACCATTGTCAGTTTCTCCTTGCATTATTAGTAGGCGTTCGGTGCAGTTGTCAGCGTTATCCAGGACCTCCTCTTGTTGCCATGTATGTGCTGAGGACCAGGATGAACAGTGGGCTGAAGCTCAGGCACGTCTGAAGGTGACCAGGAAAGGTCGTTTTGTGTGGGAAACACACTGTTGAATAGGGCCATTTCTTGAATCAAGTGTGTGAGTGTGTAGCTTTGGGTTGAGGTGGATAGTGGCTCTTCTGGGAGGGACATGACATACTGTTAGTGTGGGTGTGTGTGTCTGTGCATGCCTTAAGGGAGATGGATATACATCAGGGTGGACGTGGATCAGTCTTTGCAAGGACTTTCTCTCTCTCTTTCCAACCCCCCATCATCATATCGTCATCATCATTCTCTTCATCACCAGTACCATCCAGTTGTCTCAATATGCTCTAGAGTAATGCAGATATCTGCACCCTGTTGGCTGCTCACCTTTAATAGCTCCAGCCACTGACTGTGTCGAATTCTAAGTGTGCTATTCCCGCTGGGCTTTACAGAAGTGTGTGACTGGCGCTGAGCCAGTGACGGCCGGCAACAGCCCAGATAATAGAAGGGCTCTGCTAAAGGTGACCCTTCAGATGCCTGTCAGAAAGTAGGACTGCAGGTGCACAGGTGGATCACAGACTAGCCTGTGTAGGAGGAGAGATGAAATACTGACAAGTTCACACACACACACACACACACACACACACACACACACACACACACACACACACACACAGAAGTAATGTGAACATGGTTACTTAGGATGGCAATTGTGTGCACCAGAAGTGCAGACAGTAACGCATATTTTAGTGTCATGCGCTTGTGTGTGTGAGTGTTCATGTAGCTTGGATTGCCCCATCCGGTGCACACACACAGACACGCACACAGACACGCACACACACACACACACACACACACACACACACACACACACACACACACACACACACACACACACACACACACACAAACCATACGCATGAGGTCCTTCTACAAAAAAACAAAACAAAACAACAAAAAAACCCAAAAAACAATCAAATTGCCGTGACCCTCTGAGGGATGGTGGAAGTGTACAGCTAGCATCAAGGATAAATGGGCAGGCTGCTGAGGACTTTGGTGACCTTTTGTGTGACTCTTCTCACGTTCAAACACATTTTCAGCCAGTACAGACCTGTCCCTCCCGCTCTGACTTTTATTTTGAAAGAACTGTGTGTGTCATGACATAGATGATGTCTCTGGGCATGAGTGTTAGTGTCTTTGTGTGTTTACTGTACATTGTGATGTTTGCACCCTGTTACAGTGGAACTTATTTGTGTGTGTGTGTGTGTGTGAATGAAAGAATTAGGAAGGTGTAACAAATTGGAAAACAAAGTGTTTTTTTGTTTCTTGCAATTTATGTAATACAGACTCAGACACACACGTACATGTGTGCACTGTACACATCAAAGCTATGGGACAAACAGAGAGACACAGTCAGAGTTATTTGCAGTAGTTGGGAGGCTGAACAGAAGAGCTTTTTCTTGAGAGAGTGTTATAAAATCAGACAGAACCAGTGAGTAAGAGATCAGGCTGAGAAGAAAATGTGCGACTGGCTGAGTAAATAAATGATTGCACTAGCAGGAAGCAGATAGACAGGGAACACGACAAAATGAGAGTCAGGAGTAGGAAAAAGAGGAAGGTAAAATAATAAAAAGCAATGAGACACCACAAAACAAGGCAAGCAAAAACTGACCGAAAACCTATAGATAGATAGATAGACAGACAGGAAAGCAGGCAAATAAGAGAAGATGGAGAGCAAGAGGAAGCTTCAAAGGCAAAGCAGGGTGACTCAGACATAAACTAACACTCTCAGTCAGGATTGAGGCATGGCAGGGAAGAGATGAAAAAAGGGAGGGAAGAAATGCAAGAGGAAGAGGGAGGTGAGGGAGATTGAAGAGTGGAGAGGATGGAGGAAAAAAGGATGAGCTTTACTTCTGTTTTTTCCTGCTCATCCTCATGTGAAATACCCTGATAGGAAATCTGAACATGTTGTCAGAATCATTATTGTGATGCTGAACATTTTTAGTTACAGGCAGCACTAATTGCTCATGTGGGAAGTAGGGTGGGCTCAGTCAGTGTGGCTGAAGGAAAGCAAGTCGCTGTTCTACCCGGCAGTCCTGAACGCTATCGGTGCCAGATTTATTCTAATTAAATCAGTTCCATGGATGGGTTGAAATGTTAATTCAGTGATTAGGAAATAGTTTTTCAGTAGATTCAACAAGAGCAGCCCGCTCCAGGAAATGTCATTTTCTTCAGGTCTCACAACCTTTTTATTAGACTGAACATGAATTGTTATCACATGTGTAAGGCATGTGGATAAGTCCAGGCATGACATGGTTTGTCTCACAGTGGATGCACTGGACATACCTGTACTGATGAAAGTTATCTGGGCTAACCCAGGAAACCAACTGAAAATCTTTATTTTTTGTACAATCAACAATCCCACAAGCCCCATTGTTTAATCTATTAGAACACATCAATGAACCACACTGTCGCACTGGGAGACATGAAAGTATTTTTTTTAACAAGCATCAACCAGATGGCTGTATCCACAGCTGCCTTTGAATAAATATTAGCCTGGAAACACATTTTCTGTAGATTATTTTCTCAGCATGGATTTTATATACCACTTACTCATGTCATGTATGTCTGTGTGTATGTGTGAGACACAAAGTGAGCTCTACGGTGTGTAGTTTTAACACCAAGTTTGATCTTTTAGATCAATTAAAGCAGCTATAAGCGTTCTCATCAGCACTTGAATTAAATGAAAAAAAAAAACATTCATCTGCTCCTTTATTTGTGTTAATAGTAATTTAACATATGTTCAGAATTTAAATGAAGATGTATTATTGGGTGGACCAGTGCACGCAAGAGCCCTAGTGAGGTGTTTTTAAGGATTTAAGTCTCGATTAGAAGCCAGTGGGCTCAGAAACAGAGACAAGGTAACCTGACTGAGTCCTTCATAAAAAAATATGAAGTCCAGCAGCATTAAACAACAGCCTCTTTCACACACAGTGCATTTACATGACACTTAAGAAAACCAAATTAGCATGTGTACACCTTAGTCTGACTAAAATCAGACCAGATTGGATTTGTCATAGTAGAATTAAAGCACCCGGATTATTCGATTGATAGTCGCATTACTCCTGCATGTAAACATTCCAGCGGATCGGATCGGATTTTGCGTTTTGCGCAGGCGCGAGATTTTTCCCCCGGGGCCATGAGCCGGAACCAGGCGGACGGCGGCATCTTTCCTCCGAAATCAACTCAAGATAAAGCACCACTGTGCATCTAGTAATGTGTAATTATCATGTACACCATATGCTAAATGTACAAAGATATAGCTTCGTCTCACTCTTTGTAAACCATCTTTCTTGAATGCCAAGGCACTTGGTGACGTAAAGAGGTCAGCCGGAGGTGTTTCTGTTACCACTAGTTGAAATGGGTACAGCGCCACCTAGCGTACTGGGGTATGACATGCTCTGGCCCAATAATCCGATTTTCTCACCGGCATGTATACTTGGATAATTGCAGTTGTCTGATTGAGTGGCATAGTTGAACTATGGCTGTAATCTGACTAAGCTGTGCATGTAAACGCACTGACAGATTCTGCAGTATCTAAAGAACGAAGGTCTTTTTACGCCGGCTTTTTTTGTTCACATTGAACACAGCATGCCGGCACTGCGGAACCAAAAGAGGCATCATGGCAAACATCACAACACTGAGATCCTGACCCACCATGCATCCTGGAAAGTGGCAAAGATATGTTTTTATCTCAAAATGACATCACATAATCACCATCAGTAAACAGTCTGGCTCTTTCACTAGTACCAATATCAGTTGTCAAAGACACTACCAGTTACCACATTACTGTTGTTTGGTCCTGTAACGTTGCTTTGTGGGTTCAAGTGTGGGACATTTCTCTTTTATTTGATGAGTGAAGAATCTGTTTTGTGTTCAGAGTGTGAATACTATCAGACACACCCCTGATCTGTGCTGCTGGCCTGCTCTTTAACACAGAGGTTGTCTTGCCTCTGCTGCGGCTCTGTTGCTGGGAGGTCAGAGGCATAATGAAACTGTCCCTCCAGACCTCTTTCAAAAGGCAGTGTGAATGGGGCTAACTTCAACCTATGGTCAACAGGCTTGTTTATACAATGGAGAGAGATGGGGAAGGTCCAGTTTTTCACATCACATGACAATCCACTCACATATGACCAATAAAAAAGCAGCAGACAGTGCAGAAAGTTCAAACATGTACGCTAGTAATGCTACAGGATCTGCATGGTACCAAACAGCAGAAATATCCAGTGAAAATAATAAATACATAAATAATTTCTCAGTCTGGGATCATTAAAGTAATTCTATTCTATTATTCTATCAACCAGCTGGTGATCAGAGAGAAGCGTTTAACAGCCAGAGAGCATCATTTTTCTTCCTCAGAGTCGGAGTGAATAATGGACTTATGAGGTGAACAAAAACACACCTCCAAATGAATCCAAATTCTGCTCAGTATCTGCTGGATGTATTAACAAACCATAATCACTTTGTGAGATAATATTTTGACAGTACTGGTTTCAATTTTATTTTTATATGGGTGAATCTACAGTACAGTACAGTACACACAACTGGATTTGATTACTGTTCACCTGTCAATGATTGTCAATATACGGTACCTGCCATTATTTATATGGTTGCACACGGCCACCTTTTCATCATTTGAATTCTCTTTTTATTTAGAAAGTCCTTTCAATTATCAGACTACAACAGTCTGCAATATAGAATTTGCATCTTGTCAGAAGCAGTATCTGTGTGAGCTGATACTGGCACATTGAAAGCTGTGATGTCACACGGCTGTGTGTGTTTTTTTCCCCTCACTGGTGATTTCTGCCTACCTCCAGCATATCTGCTAACATGAGTTTGTGCACAATTCAAAGCATGAGAGCAATGTCGTGATGTAACTTTACAACCTTATTATCCAGCCAAGGCCGGACAATCAACAACCAACATAAGCTGCAATCTCTCAATTATGCTGTGTCAATTGATGCAGAATCTTCTATGTCCACATTGTGATACGTCTTACAACTGAGAATGTTTGCTGCTCCTCTTGCTATGCTGTCAAATGTATCATGTTTGCACCCCTTTTCTAAAATTACTGTGTGTAATATGTTGCCTCAGAAATAACTTGATGCAATGATAGTCAGTTGGATCAACAGAACAGAGTGGTAACGTGTTATCTCTTCCTGGCTCTCTCATAGGTCCTGGTGGTGAAGCAGTAGCTACCTCTGCACTGGATCCATTTCCTCTCTCTGATTTATCAGCTGCCTTTGCCCTGCTTGCCCCTCTCTCCATCTGTCCATCATCTGTCCATCCTGGTCTGTGAGTCTGTCAGCCCGTCCATCCATCCGTCCATGGACTGGCCGTGACCCTGGAGGGAGGGGGACAGAAACGAGGAAAGAGCGAAGTTGCAGAGGAGACAAAGTAAAAGAAAGCTGGATTCATTCAGACATTACGCTTCTGAAGTTCCCCTGCTCGCTGTCCTTGATCCCCCTCACCTTCCTCCTCCTCCTCTTATTATGAAGAATTAAAGGAGCAGTGGGAGGCTAGGCCAAGGTTGTTGGGAGAAAAAGAAATTCACAGCCAACGCCCCTTCATTGTCCATAGAATTACCTGAGGGTTTAGGTACAGTATATTATAATTGCACAATTTTAAGTAAGAAATCAAGACTGTACCAGGATTCTTCTGAGCACATGAACAGCCCTTCACCAACCAAACGAAAGGGGAAGTGAGTTGAAGACACACTACACAGAGAAAGGAGGACCAAAAAAACCCTTCCTGACATGTCAACAACAGCTACGATGGGTGAAATGGCAAATAGCGCAGTGGAGTTTTATCCCAAAGGGACTCGAGGTGGGGGCGGAGGAGGAGGAAGGACAGATGGCAGCCATGCAGGGGGAGACTTCGTGGTCACGGTGAATGAGCTAAGGGAGCTGATGGAGCTCCGAGGGGTCGACGCCCTGCAGAAGGTCCAGGACAGCTATGGAGACACAGAGGGGCTCTGCCAGAGACTACAGACCAGCCCCACTGAAGGTGAGCAATCGGTTATGGATGGTTAAATTGGGAAAGTAGATTGGTGTATGGATGGATGGATGGATGGATGGATGGATGGGTGGATTAATAATAGAGATGTATATGATGGATGGATGAATGGGTAAAGGCCCAATTGTATAAATAGACTGATGGAGTATTGTTTGGGTGGATGTATAGATAAATCAATGGGTGAAAAGTTTGTGGGCTGGCTAGGTGGATGGATGGATTTGTAGAAAATGAATGTACATGGGTTAGCAGGGACAACTGGTTCACTGACTCTCCCAAAGAGAGTCACATATTAACGCCACTGCATTAGTGTAGTTGCTGCAAACTGTGTACTGTCTTAATTCTACAGCATCATCATTTGGCTCAAACAGAACATGTGGTCACCAATCACGATTAATTTTATTCTTGCAACACAAACATGCTAACAAAGTGGTTAGATCACAAAAAGTAATCAAGGCAAGGCTTATCTTATTTTACTTGTGCATTAACAATAAACATGTAGACTGGATGCTGAAAAGCAGTATTTTCAGTGTAGCACAACGAATCTCAAAGAAGATGCATGATGAAATTAAAGCACTTCATCAAACAGAATAAACACATTTTACTCACAGAGTATAATCCTGGCTATAGAAAGCAGTTGTTGGTGGAGTTGGATGCAAAGAGAAAACGGGTGGATGAAGGGATTATGCTGGATGAATGGATTAAAAGTGAAGAGTAAATCATTAAATGGATGATTTGAGTAGAAGTGTGCAGGAGTGAAGTAGACAGGATTGATTAAGGGATTTAATTATTATAATTTTTTTTTTTTTTACAATAATAAGTAACAGTTTTCTTCCTTTGTAATTGTAATTTCTTTGTTTTTGAAATGTACATTTAAATTAATAAAAGCAAGCAATGAAGACATCCTTTCATGTGTTTTCAGACAATTAATTGTAAAAAATAATCAACAGTCTAAAGTATAAATTCACCCAAAAGTTAAAATCCAGTCATCCACTCCCTCCAAAATTTTCACTGTAGCTGCGAAGTGCAAACTTTAGGGCTGTATCAGTTGTTTGGGAGAATGCTGCTACGCTGTTTTGCAGGGAAGCTCCAGAAATGTTTTGTGAACACCAAGTCTCCATCGGCATGGGGATGAGAATATGATGAATGAATTTTCATTTCTGGGTGAACTTACCTTTTAATTTATTATGAAAATAATCATTAGCCGCAGACCTAACGATAGCACATCCTTGTTGAATGAGTTGCCAAAAAGCTGACTGATTCACATTTTTTATTTGATTAATTTGTTGTGAAACCACCCACATCATACATATAAGACAAAACCAAAATACATACATCCCCACAAAAAACAAAACAAATAAGACAAACAAATAACAAGGCCAGTCAATGCTCTATAAAAAAACAGGTTCCACGCAAGGCAAAAGATTACCCAAATGCTAAAACACAGCTGAATTTCTAAATGAAAGCCAACTTGCCTTTTAAAAACATAGATTGTGCTTTTATTTCAATTGCATATGAAGGTGTAGTTTAAATTAGTGTGAAACCACTATTATGTTTTTGACATTAGATCCCTGGATAGATATAAGGGAGGGGGGTCCTCTTGTTAACACTAAGAAGAAATAGGGATGGATGAACATTTATATTTAGATGGAAAATTAAGTGAATTTCTGTAGAAATGCCATCCCATAAAGATTTGAGTACAGGAGAAGATCAAAAACAATGTATATAGGAAGCTGTATGTAGACAAAAAACTTTTTGCATAATGGCGAGGCTGGGAGTTAAATTTGTTTAATATTGAGGATGTAAAGTAGATCCTATGAGAAATGTAAAACTGTTTCATGTATCCGATTGATTTGGAATGAACCTTATGAGGTTTATGAACTTATACCAATCGAAATACATTTCCAAGTGTCTTTGGCATCCAGATTTGTTCTGTTAAATAGTTTATGTTGTAAGGCAGGAAAGCAATATCTAACACTCAAATGAGTTACCCTTCCTTTTCATTATTATGAATTCCTTCATCATGTGTGAAGATGTCATATTGCTCAAATCTGAAAAATTGGTCATCATAAAACTGCAAATTTGAAGAAAGGCAAAAAAGTGATATAAAGATTTTACATAAATGGGGCTGAATCTGATGAACTGACGTAAGGCTATGAACTAGAAACTAAAATGTTTGGTAATGTCCCCCAAAATGTATAGGTAGCTGTGGTACAATAGATCTTACTCTCACTTTTATTCCCTCTCCATGTGAATCTTGGTGAAATACTATCAA
Source organism: Acanthopagrus latus (assembly GCF_904848185.1). Classification (NCBI taxonomy): domain Eukaryota; kingdom Metazoa; phylum Chordata; class Actinopteri; order Spariformes; family Sparidae; genus Acanthopagrus; species Acanthopagrus latus. The sequence goes on along the minus strand of NC_051045.1, from coordinate 29,994,792 downwards.
TCTCTTTTCCTATCTTCTTATCAATATAAAGTGGTATCACCTGGATAATATAAAGACTTTGCAGTAACATGTTCATTTTAATAAGGATAATCCTACTCATCTAAGAAATAGGAAGAATATCTTGGCACTCCAAGTCTGCTGTCACAGCTCTAAAAGAAGGCTCATATTTAATTTATATAATTCACATTGTCAAAAGTTTGGACAAAAGTTCTCAATCAATGTTTTTTCTTTATTTTTATTATTTTCTTCATTGTAGATCAATACTGAAGACATCCAAACTATGAAGGAACACACATGAAATTATGTGGTTAAAAAAAAGGCTTTAACAAACCAGAATTTCATATTTTAAATTCTTCAAAGAAGCTAGCTTTTGCTTCGATGACAGCTTTGCTCACTCTTGGCATTCTCTCGATGAGCTTCATGAGGTAGTCACCTGCTTTGCCTTCACTCTGTGGTCCATCTCATTCCCAACCATCTCAGTAAGGTTTAGCTGGCTGACTGTGGAGGCCAGGTCATCGGATGCAGCACTCTATCACTCTCCTTCTTGGTCAAATAGCCATTACAAAGTCTGGTAATGTGTTTGAGGTCATTGTCCTGTTGAAAGAGAAATGATGGTCCAGATAGGAAGGCATGCCGCTGCAGAATGCTGCGGTCACCATGCTGGTTAAGTGTGCCTTGAATTTTAAATAAATCACCAACAGTGTCATTAACAAAGCACCCCCACACCATCACACCTCCTCCTCCATATTTGACTGTGGGAACCATGCATGTAGAAACCATCCGCTCACCTTTTCCGTCTCACGAAGACACGGCGGGTGGAACCAAAAATCTCAAACTTTGACTCATCAGACCAAAGCACAGATTTCCACTGGTCTAATGTCCATTCCTTGTGTGTTTTTGCCAAACATGTCTCTTCTAGTTATTCTTACTTAGTAGTGACTTCTTTGCTGCAGTTCAACCATTTAAGGCCTGATACACGCAGTCTCTGCTGAAAAGTTGATGTTGAGATGTGTCTGCTACTTGAACTCTGTGAGGCATTTATGTGGGCTGTAATCTGAGGTGCTGTTAATTTGAGTCTGGTAACTCTTTTACTCTTCCTTCCCTGGGGTTGTACTCCTGAGAGCCAATTTCATCATGTGTTTGATGGTTTTCATGACCGCACTTGACGATACATTCAAAGTTCTTGATATTTTCTAGATTGACTCACCTTCATGTCCTAAAATAATGATGAACTGTCTCTTGACTTAGCTGAGTGGTTCTTTTCGTGACATGGTATAAAATGAAATATAAATCATGTGTCTTCAGTATTGATCTATAATGTAGAAAATAATAAAAATAAAGAACAACCGTTGAATGAGAAGGTGTGTCCAAACTTTTGACCGGTAGTGTACAGTGGGAGAGACATTTATGCCAAGGTTAGATGGACTATTGAAAAGATAGCTTAAATCAAATTTTTAAGACTAGCAGCATCTCCACGAGCCAAGAGGCCTCTTTTCAGATTTCCCACAGATATCATATAACCTGAAAAGCAACAAAAATATTTCATAATCTCCAGGGTGGCAAGTAAAAAGGATTGTGGGCTCAATATGAATAACATGTTGTTGGCGTACAACACAATTTTGTAAGAATATTTGTCCAGGTATATACCATGAATATCGTCAGTAGCTCTTATTGCGTCTGTGAGAGGTTTGATAGTCAGGGCAAACAATACTGGGGAGAAGAGACAGCCTTAACAGCTTCCTCTCTCCAGGAGAAAATCCTGTGAGCGTATTCTTGAGTGTTTTTAGTAATGTTTGCCTTAGATGTAGAGCACAGCAACTGTTTCCATTTAATAAACTACTCTCCCATCCATTAAATAAACTACTCTCCCATCCATTAAATAAACTACTCTCCCATCCATTAAATAAACTACTCTCCTATCCATTAAATAAACTACTCTCCTATCCATTTAATAAACTACTCTCCCATCCATTAAATAAACTACTCTCCTATCCATTTAATAAACTACTCTCCTATCCATTAAATAAACTACTCTCCTATCCATTTAATAAACTACTCTCCTATCCATTAAATAAACTACTCTCCTATCCATTTAATAAACTACTCTCCTATCCATGTAATAAACTACTCTCCTATCCATTTAATAAACTACTCTCCTATCCATTTAATAAACTACTCTCCTATCCATTAAATAAACTACTCTCCTATCCATTTAATAAACTACTCTCCCATCCATTAAATAAACTACTCTCCTATCCATTTAATAAACTACTCTCCTATCCATGTAATAAACTACTCTCCTATCCATTTAATAAACTACTCTCCTATCCATGTAATAAACTACTCTCCTATCCATTTAATAAACTACTCTCCTATCCATTTAATAAACTACTCTCCTATCCATTTAATAAACTACTCTCCTATCCATTTAATAAACTACTCTCCTATCCATTTAATAAACTACTCTCCTATCCATTAAATAAACTACTCTCCTATCCATTAAATAAACTACTCTCCTATCCATTTAATAAACTACTCTCCTATCCATTTAATAAACTACTCTCCTATCCATTTAATAAACTACTCTCCTATCCATTTACTAAACTACTCTCCTATCCATTTACTAAACTACTCTCCCATCCATTAAATAAACTACTCTCCTATCCATTTAATAAACTACTCTCCTATCCATTTAATAAACTACTCTCCTATCCATTTAATAAACAAATCTACTATCCATTTAATAAACTACTCTCCTATCCATTTAATAAATGACTCTACTATCCATTTAATAAACTACTCTCCTATCCATTTAATAAATGACTCTACTATCCATTTAATAAACTACTCTCCTATCCATTTAATAAACAAATCTACTATCCATTTAATAAACTACTCTCCTATCCATTTAATAAACAAATCTACTATCCATTTAATAAACTACTCTCCTATCCATTTAATAAATGACTCTACTATCCATTTAATAAACTACTCTCCTATCCATTTAATAAATGACTCTACTATCCATTTAATAAACTACTCTCCTATCCATTTAATAAACAAATCTACTATCCATTTAATAAACTACTCTCCTATCCATTTAATAAATGACTCTACTATCCATTTAATAAACTACTCTCCTATCCATTTGATAAACGACTCTCCTATCCGTTTAAAAAAAAACTACTGTCCTAACCCAGAATTGTTAAGCACTCTAAATGATTTTATTCAATCACTTTAGCTTGATGTATGATGTCCTTTGACTAGTTAAACAACCTATCATTTTGGTAACACTTCATTTTACAGGTCTGCAAATTTCATGGTAAGTAGCTTACAGTTTTTCTGGATTGTTTACACACAAAAACTGGTACTTGAGACACAATGACCACAACATGTAACTCATGCACCAACCCCCTGAACCAATTCTGCTAAACTACAAGCACAATTCCTGCTTTACACTCAAATTGCAGTTCTAAAACACACTTTTTTCAAAACACTACACACAATTCTCTGAATTTGGCACAATTTTCATGGAAAAAATCTCTTGTTTTCACAAGGAACACACTGTCATTCAAAATTCTAAAGTAAATTGCCCTACTATGCACACTGACTCATCACATGGGCAAACACCTGTCACACAGTTTTACAATTAGCAATCAGAGCTTTAGCATAAAAGGCCAACAGGTGAACTCTTCTGCTTTGGAGCAATGGATGCCAACATTGGAAACAGAGGCAGAGCCAGAGCAGTGAGAGTAATGAGAATAGGTAAGAAATCTGCTCTCACTAGAAAATTGCAGTACTGCATATCAATACAGTACTCAATGAGTACAGTAATACAGTATTGCCTGTGGACTGTTCTGTTGACTGTAAAAATACAGTATGTTTCAAGTACCGTATTTTCACGACCATAAGGCGCACCTAAACGTCTCAAATTTTCTCCAAAATGTGCGGCGCGCCCTATAGTGCAGTGCGCCTAATGTGTTGTTTTTTTGTAAGGCGGATTACATGAGAACGTTGAAGGGTGAAGTGTGAAGTGTGGGCGTTATTGTTGTTGTTGTACGGCGGACATAACAGAGGACTAGATGAGAATGTTGTGCCGGTATGTGCGTCATTGTTTTGGCAACCCCGATAATGGCAAAGAGACACGCTTACGAAGCACAGTTTAAACTGAAAGCTGTCAGTTATGCGGTGGAACGTGGGAATCGAGCAGCCGTGAGGGAATACAATATCAATGAATCCATGGTTCGCAAGTGGAGGAAGATGGAAAACGAGCTGCGACAGGTCAAGAAGACGCAGCTGAGTTTCCGCGGACACAAGGCGAGATGGCCCGAGTTGGAAGACCGACTCGAGCAATGGATTGCCGGTCAAAGGACAGCTGGAAGAAGCGTCTCTACAGTCACCATACGACTAAGGGCAGTAACGCTAGCGGAAGAAATGAAAATTGAACATTTTCAAGGAGGTCCGTCTTGGTGCTTTCACTTCATGAAACGGTGCCATCTTTCCATCCGGGCCAGGATTTCAATAAAGCACAACCAAACTCAGTTTTGCTCCCGCTGCCTTTTTAAATACACACACTAGCATGCATGTTTTACCGGTGTGTTTTACCATGCCCGCGCCCTATGGTCCAGTGCGCCTTATGTATTTGTTAAATACAGAAAAAGCACCCGTAACTGAAACCGCGCCCTATAACCCGGTGGTCGTGAAAATACGGTATTTGGGAAATGTATTCCTCCTTTGTTTTCCTACACAGTGTTTACAGTATTTTACTATTTGTATTGCAGAACTGAAAGATTACCAACACAAGGTGGATAAAATCTATTTGTTACCGCGTATTTGTGTGTCCTGAGTATAAAAACAATATTCTCAAATATTTTACAACACAGTCATGTATGAGCTGTCTGTAGTAAGTGTAACACTGAACAAAAAAGGCCTAAGTCATTATGATCACTGAAGAAGAAGTGTTGTCCATTCATCATAGTGTTTTACATTGAGCACATCAGTGTTCAACTGGTTCTTCTAAATGTCTATTCATTTGATGGTTTGTGTGCCATTTGAAAACAAAATATCATTTTGAGAAGAAAAACATTGTTTTGAATGTAAAGTTTCATTTTGCAGGAGAATTGAGGCCCATTGTGTGTGTGATTTTTGATTTGTGTGTAGAGTTCTGAGAGTGAGGCATGCTTTCAGAAAATGTTTGTAAACAATCGAGAAAAACTGTATTTAAAATGCAATTGAATTACCCCCATTACCACAACAGTTACCTCAAATTCGATTGAAAATGACCCCAATATTATTAGATAATAACAGTGTGCTATTTTTCGACAAGCACTTAAGAAATGGCTGCTACTTTCTTTAATACATTTGCAGGAAATATCCAACCCCTTTCTGGTTAACTTCTGTTGATCATGACAGTCTAATTTCCAACTATTGCTGTCTAACTTCCCCTCAGCAGGCCATTAAACTGAAGTGAGTTGTCACAGCTTTATTTCCATGTGGTTTCTACTTCTGCAGGCCAGTAAATTGAAGTACATTTGTTAACCATTTATTATCTCACCCATTACATATTATTAGGCATCATTTGGCAATTATCAATAAAACATTTATAATGGGAAATTAGTCACTTGATTCTATTATTATGAAGTTTTCTTTGTCAGTAATTGGCACGTCATGGTGGCAAAGAAAAAAAAAAAGAAAAAAAAAGAAATATAGGAAATTTGTTCCAAAGTTGGAACACACACACACACACAGTTTAGATGATTGTATCAAGCAAATATTTGTAATTACTTCTGAGGGTAGAATTTTGGTTACTATGTTTTAAGAGTGTGTTGCACATGCTTGTATGTTCTAACAGGGGTGTGGTACCACACTACACCCACTCATTGATCTAGTTCGTAACCTAGCAACACAACAGCAGAGAGAAGTTGGCTGGGAAAGTCAGAAAGAAATAAAGATGACTGAGAACTGTGAAATGGAGATGTGCGGAACAGAGGGGGGTGAATGGAGGAGAAGAGAAAATAAAGAGTGTGTGTGTGTTCAAATGTTAGCAAAGTCTATGGCATGAGTATACGTGTGTTTGTTTGTTTGTGTGTGTGTGTGTGTGTGTGTGCGTGGTGTGTGTGTTACTGTCTTTGTGGGTGAAAGAGAGAGATGGAGAAAAGGTGAGAGAGAAGGTGGGTGTTGAGTTACGTTAAGTCCGTGTGGAGTGTTGCTAATTTGACACTGTGTGCTGATCAGGAATCAGTGCAGCAAGGCAAGTCCCAACAAACCAAACACACACACACACACACACACACACACACACACACACACACACACACACACACACACACACACACACGCACACACACACACTCACACACACACAGAGTCATGTATCTGCAGTTGTCCCTACAAAGCATAGTTGGCAAACAGCACACACAAACACAACCAAATACTGCTCAACACACACTTGGATGGGCTTCTTTTGCACTGTGTTGACTGTAACATATTATGCATGGTGTTACCTGGTGTGAGAAACCAGCCAAAGACCAAAGTGTTAACACTGATAGAAAGCAGTGCTTTCCACAGTTTGAGAATGTCTTTGTGTTGGTGGGTGGTGCAGCGTGTGATGGGCAGGTTCAGTAAAAAAAATATCCAAAGATAGATGAAATCTGTATATTGCAAACAAATAACTACTCAAAATAAATATCTATCAATAAATATTAAAATCTAATAATTTTTGCGGAAACTCAAAACTACATACAAAAACTACCAACTCAGAAACTTAATGTTTACAATATTAACAAGGTAATGATACAAACAGTGATAGATATTTCATATTTTTCCATATAAACAAGCTGTCCTTGAGGGGAATAAGGGCCTCAGATGATTGTTTGATGCTAGGAAGGTAGCTACTTGGAAGGCTTATGCTAACAATGTAAATCAGTATGAAATTCCCTTGTCCTTTGAGGGCAGTTTGTTTATTCAGTTAATTCAGTCATGAAAATCAATTAGTGAAGAATTTTCTACCCTCTTAAAATGACATAATGCACCTTTATACCTAGAATGCACAAATAGGCACATCCACACCTCTGCAAAACCCTGCAGGAAGGTGCACACTATTGTTTGTAGTTTGTAGATCCTTCAAATTTTACTATATTTTTGTTTTCTTCACTGTTTGTCAGCTTTGTTTCTGAAAGAAGTGTTTAGTATGGGATTTGGCTAATGGACAGTGCCATTATTCATCACAGATGGCTGAAAGTCATTGACTTTTGAGCCCTGTAACCTTGCAACATTGTGGTTTAAAAGGCCCTCCAACAGATAACACAAAAAGTAGTGTGCCCTCTTAGAGTTGCCATAAGGCAGGACATGTTTGGTTTTGTGGCAAGTGGCAGGGAAAAGGAAAACCAAATTATGACCATTCAATGTGAAGGTGTTTGTTTGGAGTACAAGTCCCAAGCTTGCTCCACTCCCTCCCTGCATCCTGGAGCCGTGGGTCCATGTCAAGACCTGCTTGCATCTGACACTTTTTTGCTGAGCAAGTTCCTAAACTGTGGAGAGTGAGGATGGACCAAGCTCTACAATAAGGATCCAGCTGGATGACCCTCTTTCCTCTGTCCAGGCCTATACTCCCAAGCTGCTTGGGGGCTCCTTCTTTGCTGAGGACTGCACATTTAACCTGCCACCTTCTGCCTTCCACCTGCTCGTCCCAGGGGTAGATCCTCCACCGCTCGTCAGCTGCAGCTGTGGGCTTCTGGAAGGCATCCGTGGCCTGCTCTCCCTGGCTATCTTTACTGTTATTCCCTACAGGAGATGATGGTGGTTCTTCTATAACCATCATCATCTCCTGTAGACCAAGCATGTTCAATTTCTAAACCCTCTTCAGCTAACCATTACTATTTAATTCAAGTTCTTCTACATTCTGTGTCACCATCTGCTCTCAATTGTACGCCTTTTAATTTTGTTTTTTAAACATCTGATCTCTTAAAAATGTTTTATGTCATGATTTTATTTCTTTCACTAAGTTAAAAGTTTTTTTAATTATCACAGAGACAATAGATAATCGCCCCAACCATGATTTATATGCCAGTAGGCACATTCAAAATTATGTTAGTGATTTTAAACATGCATTGTGGTCATTTTTATCAGAAATCATTTTACACATGAAATCAACGAAGTTCAGCCAAGACACTATCCCCATCAAACTTCTCAAAGAGGTTTTTGACACAGTTAGGCCCAGTTTTTAATAATTATTAACAGCTCACTCTCAAATTGTCATTTTCCATTTATTTTTAGATATGCAGTGGTCCAACCTCTTTTAAAGAAACTTAACTTTGATGATTATTTTGTATAATTTTGATTATTTTACTTTGACGATAATTTTAGAATTAAGATGGAGAGCACAGAATGAATTCTTTCCGATCTTTTATTTCTGAACTGTTCTTAACTCCGCTGACGCAACATAGTCCTCTTATGGGCCTTTATTGATTTTATTCTTTCATTTGTTTCTATTTTTGCATCACTTTTCCCCCTTGCTTTCTTTGTCTGTAATCTTGTATTGACTCATATTGTCTTGTGTTTTTACATATTCTGTTCTGTCTTCTTGTTTTAAACATGAAGACAGGGGCTTGTGTTTGGCTTGACTGTTGGGTGTTTATTCTGTAATATTGTTTTCCTGTGTTTCCTGCTTTTGCTTGTTTGTTAAAGCAAACTTTGTAAACTCTTTTTTCAAATGTGCCCAATAAATAAAGTTTATTATATTATTATATAGCGTGTGTCAGCTGGCTTTGAGATTCACAGAATCTGGTTCTCTTACTCATCATTTGTGCTATACTCAAAATGGTCTGCTCTAGGTGCATGTTGCCTCAGCCACTTTTATGTTGGTTTTTACAGAGCCATTCTTGACAAACTTTCTGTTTACTTATCTTCTCTTTTAAACTTGAAATATGAAAATCACAGTCTTCATTCTCTTGAGAAAAACAAATGAATTGACAAAGAAAGCCTTTAGGTTTTGGCATTCACTGCATGGGGTAATCTAAAGACTGAACTTTAACTTCAGAATATTGTGCCACAACCACCAGGTTGTCGGTGGGCAAAAGCTTTCTCTTGTTACTTAGTCTACTTTGTAAAACAGAAGCTGTCAGTGAATTGTTTTCATGCATGTTACCCAATGCATGATTTGACCTCATGAAACAATCAATCCACTTTGAAGGAGCAAACTGTAAGATATGGCCAGAATTTGAGTTTTTTATCATTCAGAAAAATAGAATGGCTGATTTATTTCATCAAGAGCCATCCATTAGTCCCTTAGAAATGAATACAAATGTTAAAATCTGTGTTGTTTTACTGTCCATTTAAAATGAACTATTCCCCATTCTGAGTTATACATTTCATGATTCCCCACAATAAACTAGGAAAAAGAAAAGGAAGTACATGTCTTTACCATCTGTTTTACTTAATCAACAAAAAAATACAACTGTACAACCAAATTCAAGTTACTGTGTTTTCTGAACTAAGATGAACTTAATTGCCTCCATTAGCAAACTGTACATAAACAAACTAAAACTCACTAGAACAGTGTTGGTTTGTCTTCCAATAATCACCTCTGGTTTGGTCCAAATAAAACTTCAGTTCACAGAGTCAGATGTAAAAATAATCCAGCTCTACACGCCGTTTTCACCAGCCGCTGATGCATGACTCTCTTTTTGTCCAGCTGTGGTCACTGGGAGGCCAAGTGACAATACCCAGTTGCCTTTAGTAACTCCCCCACCATGTCATCCAAGGTAGCAACAACAGCTAGTTGACCTACTTGCTGAGGGCATGTAGTCACTACAGTCAAAAGTCCTGGAAAAGATCATAGTTGAGAAGCTTTTAGTGGTTTTGCTACCCCCTACCTTTGAATTTTGGCAGCTTCCAACAAATTGTACCTTTAGATTTGAAAGATTTGATCATGGAGGTCTGCTGGACTGTGAGCATCATGAAATTACAAGTGATCATCTTTATTAAAAAATAAATAAATAAAAAAAAAATTGAAATTCAGATTTTATGATCCTACGTGTTGAAAACACTGTTGAAAGAGGAAAGATCACAGCTCAAGATATTTTCTGCTCCTGATCTGAGGCTTTTGACAGTACAACAAAAGCTGCTGCTTCTGCCTATTATGACTACAATAAAACACTGAAATAAAGAATCACAAAGAGGCAGCATGAATTAGCATATCACTCTAAAAGATAGGAAATATATACAGAGAGAACCAGTATTACCAATAGTATTTTAAATATAATTTGTATATCAGTTTTACACAAATAGGTTCGGGGCAAATGTACCACATGTGTATACATTATGATGCAGCTGATACAGAGCTTCATTTGTGATATGACACAGTATGCAGATGAGTGGAGTAAACCAACACAGAGTGGGATGTTTTGTCTTTGTTTCACACAATTGCTTATGCACACACACACACACACACACACACACACACACACACACACACACACACACACACACACACACAGATATGGATACCCCAGCATTGCAGTATGAGTGCATTATATCCAGATTTAAGAGACTGAAAGGACAAGGAGGTGAAACGATGAGAGGAGAAAAAAACGGAGTGTGTGTGTGGTGGGGGTGTGAGGGGTGAGGAAGGAAAGCTAGAACAGCTTGCCGCATTGTCAAGGACACATCAAGGGGAGATTGAGAGAGGGAGAAAAAAAGAAGAGGTGAGCCAATGAGAGAGGCTGAGGAAGAGGATGAGGAGGAATGGAGGGATGGATGAGGAAGGGAGAGAGGGAGGGATGGGCTATTGGAAGGAGGATACAGCTTGCTATGATTACTCAGCATAAGGTCACTGATTTCCTCTCTCCATTCTCTCTGCCCTGCCTTGGCCTGAACCCTGTTGAGCATCATACTGCTACACCACTCTTCAGCAACACTGGGAGCTACATATGACTCCCTGTAGCAAGCACATTGAACCAGGATGTCTTCAAACACACACACACACACACACACACACACACACACACACACACACACACACACACACACACAAACAGATGCAAACAGACGCAGAAATAGTCCAACCACAGCACAGAAATCACTCTTTTCTCTCACCAACACCCAATCAGAAAAAAGGCTCTACTCCAAACCTAGCACACTGCAGGAATGACATCACCTGTTGTTGGGCAGAAACTTGATAGCGACAGGAAGCCCTGGACCAGATAGCCTGGTCACCATGGAAACAATCACTTAGGGGTGAGGTTGAGGAGGAGAGGACGGTGAGGCATGAGATGAAAGAGAAGAGTTGGAGGGAAGACAGTAATCTCAGAGTTAGCAGTCATAATTCATAGATCTGACTGTGTTTTAACTACTTTACTGGATAAAGAAAGTTTGTCTCATCAGTTTTGCTGATGCTTAACATGCTGTATGGAATTTTTTTTACACTTTAATGAATCAAAGTGAAGCTGGAACACTCAAAGTGGTTACTGATCACATAACTGTCACTGAAAGTAAATCAACCATCAAACTTTTTATTTAAAGCAGAAAGTGACTTGCATTGTGAATGTGCATTATCCACTTACTCACGTATGCAGTTGTTTTTTGTTTCTGCCTGTTCCCTTTGTCTTATCTTGTGTCTCCACTTGTCAGGCCTCAGTGGGGACCCAGCAGACCTGGAGCGTCGGCATCAAACATTCGGCCAAAACTTCATCCCTCCAAAGAAGCCCAAGACCTTTCTGGAGCTCGTGTGGGAAGCTTTACAGGATGTGACACTCATCATATTGGAGGCTGCTGCCATCATCTCCCTTGGCCTCTCTTTCTACCAGCCTCCAGGAAAGGAAAGTGAATGTAAGGGCGGGCAGGGAGGTGTGAGAGGTGGTTTCGGAGGGTGTCGGAAATACAGGTCTATTCCTAACACCAAAGGGCAGGTTCCATCATTGTTGTGTTAAACATTGTGTGAAGGCTATGAGTTACTTTTTCTCTTGTTTGGTGGGTCAGAGGTGTTATGCAATCATAAGCAACATGAATAAACCAAAATAAAAAGGCAGTGCATTTGTGTTACACAACATGATGTGCAACTGTTTCTTTTTAAATACACATTTTGCTGCACTTTACCTGAGCTGAAGACGTCCAAAATGTTTCAGTGCTGAAGCTGGCATTGAACAATAAAAATAATAGATGGAGACCTGCTTACACCGAACTTTACAACACTGGCATTATGACACCCAAGTATGTTTTGAGATAGCATGCTGGCATTCTGGAAGCAAAGGAGGCATGAAGTGTAAGACAGCATCTTCAGCGTCAGCATCTATACCTGAAGAGCAGCAGCATTGCTTTTCTAACAAAAGCAACAGTCAGTGCTGTACCTTTGCCAGCCTCCATAAATGGTTGTACTAAACCAAGTACGACCTAAGTAGCAGTGTATTTAATTGATAGATTGTTTTTAAGAAGTAAACACTTAATGTAACAGTATTGTGTTAAGGATAAATGTTACATCATAGTGCAAGCAGCCAATTAACTGACATTCCAAGGCTTTTCTCTGTCACCACTTTTACACAAAAATTGGGTGTATATATAATTGGGCATTTTTTTCTGTGTTTAATCTTTTTTCACATTGCCAGGAGGTGAGTTTGCCTTTCTGATGTTTGCTTTTTCTTGTGTGTCATGTACATCATCACGAATGCACCAGTGGATAGCAGCAGAACATAAACCTCATCATAATACATTCAGAAGACTTTAATTTTGTGTTAAAAAAATCATAATGATAATCTGAATTAGACACAGATACAGACAGATAATGGAAGTTGCTAAGAAGTGAGACATCTCTGTTGAGAGTTGCACATGTGTAGTACTGATCAGGCAGCTCACAGGCACAGAAGACACTGACAGGGGCTTCTTAGTGTTTTTAACTTCAGTTTTTCTTTCAAACTCAGTGCCAACAGAACAATGTTCAACTGCTGCTTGACAGAGACAGATGGAAAGATATTAACAAGCCCGCAACCTCAATTTCAGCACACGTCATAGTATTGTGCCTGAAAAGGAGAGTAAATTAGTGTATTCACGGACAAGATGATAAATAACTGTGACTACTGTAGGGTTAACTGACCCTAAATCAGGAAGAAATTCTAATTGTACACATTCACATTTCACACAAAGCCAGATGTTAGCGGGTGTAAGTGGTTCATTTGGCTAGTGTCAAAGGGGTATGTATGATCAAGGTCTCACAGAAACAAAAGTAGAGTAATAAAGTCAGCAGACTTTCAGTCAGTAACACATCTAACTAGATGTTTTCAATATGTGCTAACTTTGTGCACCATATAATATTGTAATTATAGGATAGTGTTAAGTAAAGTGAGGAAAGTGAGTGAGTTACCATCAAAATATCTGCAATTTCTGTAGCACAGCTCTGTGGAGATAGTTAAGAGAGAGGGTAAGTTAGGAGACGTTTAACAAAAGCATATGATTTAAGTGGGCACACATTGCATGCTGAACTTATACTTCAAGTGAAACTCTCACCAAAAAGCAACCCAGGCTTTATTTGTGAATGTATATGAGTCAAACCTTCATGTAAATGCATAATTATGACGAAAGAGGCACTTTTAAGATTTACCGTGGTTTCATTTTTGGTCAAGCTAATTTTCAATGGAGTGCAGGGGCACTCTGACTCTAGCATCAAAATCGCTATTTTTAAAACACTAATAAGGCTCAACACAACATGAAACTTCGCTCGTAGTATCACCAGGGTCTCTACACATGAACACCAGCATTGACAACATTTTTTGTGTACACAGAGTTTACTAAAAAGAGAGTTTTTGGATGACTCACGTTAGTGGTAGCTATCAGCTGGTATTTCAGACAGGTTAAATATTTGATTCAGTTGTGATATCATGTCTCTCATGTCCAACCATCCTCTCCTTCCCCTCTCTTCAGCATGTGGGAATGTGTCGGGGGGCGCAGAGGATGAAGGCGAGGGGGACACAGGCTGGATTGAGGGTGCAGCCATTCTGCTGTCTGTTGTATGTGTTGTCCTGGTGACTGCATTTAACGACTGGTCCAAAGAGAAGCAGTTCCGGGGTCTACAGAGTCGGATCGAGCAAGAACAGAAGTTCACTGTCGTGCGGAAAGGAAATGTCATCCAGATTCCTGTGGCTGACATGGTTGTGGGGGATTTGGCCCAGGTCAAATACGGTAAGACCATCACATATGATTATTGTAGCAGAATAGCAACAATTTCCTTTTTTTTTTTTTTTTTACTATTGATGAATATTTTTTTCAAAGTGAATGATTAATTAATATTGAAAACTAACAAATGTATTACTGGGTATCACTTCTAATGAAATGTAAATAGTAAATTACGGTAGAGACAGCCTTTAGTCACCAAACCTGGCGGTTGTTGAATTAGGACGCGGACACACAACCACTAGAAAAGGCATATATTGCATGCTAAAAATTATAATATTATAATATTGGATCACTCAAGTAAAGGTTGATTTGAATCAGAAAATCTTTTTTTTTATCCCAGCCCTAAACAAATGCCCATTACAACCTATGAGAAGCAAAATAGTGTGTAATTGTGTATTTTCTCTGACCAGCAGTGAAATACTCAAAAGAAAGTGTCGTGTAATATGCATGATGATCTCATGATCATCATATACTAGTGCAGTGCCCGAAGGAAATATGTATTCCTATAGACAAGTGGGAGGTTAAGTAGCTTTTTCATGGATGACCAAATGAGGCTGTGTTTGAAGGTGGGACATCAGGGATATTTAGGTTTGTTTTGAAATCTGACATTCCAGGGTATAATTGGCCGTTTTGGACTATTTTTGATTTTGCCATTATATTTCACCTTAAAAACTATTTAGTTGGTGTCATTATTTTCAGCGCAACCTCACATGTGTGACTGTACAGTTATTTTTTTATTGTGACATACTGTATTAACACAATGGACCTAAAATCACAAAAAACACATAAAATATGAGTAGAAAAAGTTACATTTTTTTTCAATGTGAAAACCACAAATATGTTTAACAAACCATTTTTTAGTAGTTGTGATGCAAAACCCCTTTTTACCGTTTCTTCCTGCACCAGACACAAAGCAAACGTGACAGCAATGTTCGTGATAAAGAGTGGCGGACATTATTTACCCTAAGTCCGGTTTTGGACCTGCCGGTGTGTCCGTCGACTCTGGACAGCTAGCTACACAAGAACATCCAGATTCCGATTGCGCTTTGTTGTCCATGCGTCTCCGGAACTCCTCAGACCAGAACAGACTCGGTCCGGACTCGTTTAGTCTCATTAATCCACAACAGTCAGATGCACAGAACGGGACCGAACCCCCGGCAAAATCACAGTCCAACTCGTGCCGCTGCAGGTATAAATCCTGCTTGTTTCTCAAGGTATGTCGTGGAAGTGAGCTCTGCAGTGATTGGCTCTGGTGTGCATGTGACTGTGGAGGCTCCGGTGGACAATGCTAGCGGAATTTGTAAAGCATTTATGAAATCATTTATTAATGGTATAATTGTAGTCCAAATGAGTCTGACGTTGCACACCCCTGAACCAAACAGCAGCCATGTTGAAACTCTCAGGTATGTCTGATCCTGATCTGCGGAAGTATTTGAGGAATAGACACACACACACACACACACACACACAAACACACAGATTCCTTGCTTTTATATCTATATATCTATATCTATCTATCTATCTATCTATCTATCTATCTATACCCCTGGCAAATTTTGACTTAAACTTACTTTTTTAACCAGCAAATCTTTTTTTGACCAGAAATGACACAGACATCTCCTAAAAGAACAATGTACAAGAGGCATCATTGTGTAAAAAAATATTTCTCAGCTTTTATTTATATTTAAACAAAAAGTGGCATGTCCAAAATTCATTCATACTCTTTGCAAACTGTCACAGTGGGTATATATTAGGGATGTCCTGATCAGGTTCTTTTGGCCCCGAGCCCGAGTCATTTGATTTTGAGTACCTGCCGATACTGAGTCCTGAGCCGATACTTCGATAATACATAAAAAAAATGAAGAAGGGCGAAGAAACAGATCCAGGATGTCCCTTATTTTTAAAAATGTTTTCACTTATTTTATCATTTAACACTTATCATAGGTGTGACTGGCGACGGACAAAAAAGCAGGAAAATATATCCTCCACTATGCCTCTCTTTACATTTATTTTGTCTCATTGTTGGCTTCAGCTAAGAACGTGTTCACCCCACACGTACAAAATTCTGCGAACACAGCATTTCCCCTAGATTTTTTTGTAGCAGGGGTGCTCTTAGTCGGTAACCTAGCATCGCGGTTCGATGACTTGCTTGTTGCAGCCTTGAATAGGATGACAAGGATTTCAGTCATTCAACTTAAGCGGTGACTTATAGAAATTATACAAATAGCAGTAAAGACAATAATAATCGATTTCAAGATAACTTATGGTGTAGTGCTTTCTCTGTGTGCAGCTTAATTCGCCATTTGTCCATGATATAAAACCTACAAAAATCATGCCTTTTTTTGTGGCGGCTCTGAACATTTTTCAGTTTTAATCAACTCAACAGGTGAAAAACAGCAGCTCTCTGCAGGTGGTTTGTGGACAGTCATGGCTAAGACAAAGGAGCTCACTAAGGACCTGCGGCTGCACATTGTGGCTGCTCACAAGTCAGGAAAGGGCTATAAGGCCTTATCTAAATGTTTTCAAATTCCAGTGGCTACAGTGCGAAGTATTATTAAAAAATACAAGACGTTCTGCACTGTGGAAAATCTCAGAGGATGTTGTCGGAAGCCAAAAGTGACACCTATGCTGGCCAGGAGGATACTGAGAGAGGTGAAAAAGAATCCAAGGATCACCACCAAGGCCATCCTGGTGAATCTGGGCTCTGCTGGTGGCAACGTATCAAGGCAGACAGTCCAATGGACACTGCACACTGCTGGGTTCCATGGACGCAGACCAAGGAGGATGCCACTTCTCCAGATCAGGCACCCAAAAGCCTGCTTGGCCTTTGCAAATGCTCATCTGGACAAAGTAGTAGACTTCTGGTCTTCTCTTCAGTGTTGGCGAAGTTACTTAAAAAAAAGTAATTAGTTACTTCAGTAAATTGTACTAGTTACTGCATTTGAAAAGTAACTTCACTACTTATTACTTTACTTTCCCATTTTTTAAATTTACAGGGTAGATACAGGACAAACATCTTAGCCCTATCATCACTTAGTGTTTATTGATAAATAAATATATAAATGTGTACAACATGGCTTATAAAACCATATGAAAGAATAATATCCCTGTCTGCACAAAGAAATATGGCTCACTGTAAAATCCACAAACAACAGGACAAAGGAGGCTATGGTGAGGTCAATCAGTAGCAACATACACGTTTCAAAACAAAGGCTTTGGGAAACATGAGAATAAAAATCTCTCCCTGAGAACAAAACCAGCTTGTTATTGCATTCAGGGCAAACAAAAAATTAAGTGGTCAATGAAAAATAAAGGTAACTTTATCCCATACCATTAAAACACAAATGCACTTAAGCTGTCAGGCTGGGGCAGAAAGAAGGACTCAGATGCAGAATAGGCAGCAGTATGGTCAAGTTTTATTAATCTGATTCTGTAACTCTCCAGAAAAATGACAACGAAATCGCTATGAAATACTGTGAGACAAACAAGACATACAACATGAAACACAGATAAACAGAAAGTGCTCCAACAGGAGGAAAACCTACCCTATTCTTGAATATAATCATGGATATCAAAATGTATCAAGAACAAAAGGTCTCCGAAGAGAAAGCGCAAAGGCTATGAAAATTATCTACTCTGTCGTAAGAAAATTATTCAACAAAAATTCACTTGCATTGAGGAGAACAGAAAAGCTATCAAAACTTCAACTCAAATACTAACCAGAAATTACTAACCAAAAATCACTCTTCTCGAGAGGACAAAATGCAGATAAATAAAACATGAACAATACTTATCAAGTCGTGGGACAAGGCTGTGGATAATGGCTTCAGTAGACGACATAAAGACGAAATACTTTGGCACAGAGACAGGGGAAGACACAGACTTTATACACACACACACACACACACACACGAGGGAGGGGAGCACAGGTGGAAACAATCAGGAATTAGGGATGACGTCAGACCGGGGACACAAGAGGAAGGGCAAGTGACCTGAAACAAGAGGAGAATTATTTTCAAAATAAAACATGAATTTCACAAGACAGATCCCCAGACAAGACAACCTCACCGCGATGTGACTTAAGCCCATACAAAGGAAACAGCAAATGTAATTAATTAATAAACAGAAAATCATGTCATCCCAAAAGCATTATTTTCCCCTTAGCTTGCTCCCCTATACCTCCAGGAGAGGTGGTAACGTACCAAGTCACAAACTCTTGAACCTATTAATGAAATATTGTGTGTTGCAATTATCAAAAAAAGTGCAACAGTGAAAACAGAAAGTCCAATAAAAACTTTATCCCATTCAATTAATTTTCCTCTCTATTCTTCAAAATAATGATTGAATCGCATAAGTAAAAGTCTTTCAAATCTTTTATCTGACAGCCTGTTCCTCCTCGGGGTCAGAACAATACTGCCCAGGCTGAAAAGCCTTTCGACCGGTGCACTTGACGGTATTGGAGTGTTGTACTGCTTTGCGATTTCCTTAATCCTGGGGAACCTGGAGAGAACCTCCCAGTCGGATCTAGGCATTTTCAAGTACTCCATAACTTCAGTCTCTGCTGTGTGGGAGATGTCCTCTTCAAAATCAAAAAAGCCATTGTGACTGGAGGGGGCAGGGCTCTGATCTGCAGGTCTTATCAGTGGCTCCTCAGGAGGAGTCTGGGCATGACATTCAGAAATCAGCATGCTTTGGACAGCATCTCTTCTCTTCTCATCTTTGATACAGCAGACCTTGAATTTGGGTGATGTGGCAGCAGCCATCAGAGCATCCTTGCTGTCTAAGACAGATGCAAATCTGTCTTTGATCGCCTGTGATATGAAACAGTAGGCTAGACAAACATATACAGTTCAATTAACAGTTCAAATCAGCTATATTAAATTGTAGGCGTATAGCCTACACTGCAAGCTATTATGAAAGGGGTTAGGGTAGGGCCTATTCATTTTATTATTCAGTATGTGTTTACCTGTACAAGAGCACCAGGCATGCCGGCTGTCATCTGGGAAAGGCCATCCTTCAGCACAAGCAACTTTGACATGAGAATCTCCAAGGTTAGCAATCATCTTCTCCTTGTAGTATATTTAATGCAGCAGCAAGAGGTCTTATCACTGCACAATATTCCTTCAGGAACTGATACTCTCGCTCAGTGATTCCCTTAAGACCCAGTCTAGAAAAAATGGTGTTTAAATCTCTGATTGGGATTTCTGTTATGACAGACAAGTCATGAGTTGAGTTCCAGCATGTAGCAGTGAGTATGATGAGCTTTCTTTTTAGTACATCCTCAACCTGGTCTGAGGCCACAGTAGAGCGACTAGTTTTTGTCCAGATAGCTGCACACTTTGCAAGAGCACTTCTGTAAACTGCTTTACAGTCACTGTTACTAGTCAGCCATTTCCCCAGGTCATTTTCTGAGATCAGATTTAGTGTATGTGATGCACAGTGCAGATGAGGTGGCAGTGAAAATGTCTCATCTGATCTGTGGACAGTAAAAGTGACCTCCTCCTCTTCATCATCAGGTGGCTCGTCAGAATCAGAACCATCATCAGGATGGGATTCAAACATTTTAAAGGCTTATTAGGAAAATGTTTTTCTGTCGGACATTGGCTTGCGAGTTGCATGTATTTTATCTGGTATTTTTTGAAACCTGGGCGATTCAATTGTCGACAGGGGAAATATGTCTTCTACAATGAACCCTGCAACCAGCCAGTTAATGTCTTTCTGTGTTACCTGCTCCTGTGCTCCAACACTTGAAAAAAGCTTTGCCTGTTTAGGTGGGGTCAGCTGCTCATCTTTTGCCACAAGTTTTGTATTGCCATGCTGGGCTGACAAATGCTTGGACAAGTTGCTCATTGACTTGGCAGCAGTTCAAAGAAATTTGTCGCCTGGGCACAAAGTGCATTTCACTCGAATATTTTTGTCTTTTCAAGCTATAAACTGAAAGTAATGGGAATATCGCCACTGGCCGAAACCCCCAGTCTCCGTCTCCGTCTCCATTTTCCTCTCTCCTGTTCGCACCAGCAGCAACGTCACTTGACTCAAATCGATCTCTATGGCAACGCACTAAGGCAGCACGCACACATGCCTGCACCACTTAAACAGATCACAACTCTACACACAGGCAAACACAGCTTGGGTAATGCAGGAAAGCGCGTTCCTATAGTCTAGTAAAGTAGTGTAGTTACTGATATTTTAAGTGTAATGCGTTACTTTACTTCGTTACCCAAAAAAGTAATATTGTTACCGTAATCCGTTACTTTGTAACTCGTTACCCCCAGCACTGCTTCTCTTGTATGGTCAGATGAAACAAAAATTGAATTGTTTGGCCACAATGTATCTTTTATTTGACGTAAAAAAGGAGAAGCCTTCAACCCTAAAAACACCATCTCCACTGTCAAACATGGTGGTGGGAACCTAATGCTTTGGTGATGTTTTTCAGCCAATAGACTGGCACCATGAAAAAAGAGCAATACATCAAGATTCTCAACAACAACATCAGGCAGTCTGCAGAGAAACTTTTCAGCACGCCAACGACCCAAAACACACTGAAAAAGTGGTGAAGAAATGGTTAGCGGACAAAAACATGAATGTTTTGCAGTGGCCCAGCCAGAATCCTGACTTGAATCCAATTGAGAATCTGTGGAGGGAGCTAAAGATCAGGGTGATGGCAAGGAGACCCTCCAACCTGAAAGAGTTGGAGCTCATTGCTAAAGATGAATGGCCAAAAATACCAGTGGGGACTTGCAAAAAGCTGTTCAGCAACTATAGGAAGCATTTGATTGCTGTAATAGCCAATAAATGCTTTTCTATTCATTATTGAGAAAGGTATTTTGGACATGCCACTTTATGTTCAAATGTAAATAAAAGCTGAGAAATATTTTTTCCACAATGATGCCTCTCATACATCCTCTTATTATCATCTGGGAGACGCCTGTGTCATTTCCTGGCTGAATAAAAGTAAGTTTGAGTCAAAATTTGCCAGGGGTATTAATTAATATATATATATAAATTGTGGATATCTGTAATGACATTTTTAGTAGTCAGAATGTATTTTTGGTTATTCAAAGTTACATAGTTATGTATTTTGGATATCTGAAATGAAAATTATGAAACAAGTGACAAGTGAATTGAAGATATCTGAAATGGGAGTATTTCCTAGTAAGAATTCAATTGCAGATATCCAGAATGTTCATTCGAGATATCCAGAATGTAATTGTGGATATCTGAAATTGAAAGCTCAATACACATGAATGGCAAAAGTGATGTCATTTGTCCTAGGAAGAATGTCACTGTCGATATCTGAAATGTTCTTTTTGACTAGGAAGAATTGAATTACAGATATCTGCAATACATATCCCGTCTAGTTATTAAATGTTAAAATGGCCACTTATACTTTTTACAGATTTTTAGATATCTTAAATTTAGTTTTGACTAGTACAATCACAGCTGTAGATATCTTGAAATAACATTTCTATTAGTAAGAATGTTATTGCGGATATCTTTAATTACCATTCTGGCCTCAGCCCTCTGAACACTGAGTATGGAGACGACAGCAGGAAAGCGGCTGTGTGAGCTCGTTGACAGTAGGTGTCCATCTGCCAGTCATGCCAACAGGCAGTCAGATACACAGGAACGGCATAGAGCATCCGGTCAGTTTTCAAAATAAAACACCCTGTGCCAACTCCCAATTGTATAAAAACGAAAAATTACCAGATCAACAAAGTCGGGCAGGCAAAAGGCTTCTGAAACATTCCCGCTATGAATCTTGTTCTCTTTATACATTCATGCTTTGATGCCTTGCGGAGGGTGGAACAAAACCTGTAGCAGACGTGACATGTTTACAGTATTTTCAGTGATGTTCAAGTTTTTTCAGAGATGAGTTTTTTTTCTGAAAGTTAAAACATTCATAGTAAGTTTGCTATTTATGTTCTAAAACTAAATGTTACTTTTTGTAAGTGTTTTTAGTGTGTGTGTTCAGAACATGGTGGCTCATGTTACACTGGTAATTGTCATTTTTGTGCTGGTTTATAGTTCAACCATTAGTGAGGAAGCTGTTACATTTCCTGACACCAGCTGTTTTATCCCCCATTGAAACACACTCTGCTGGAGTGACTTTCTCTATTCTGTATTTGTAGTTTTTATCTATAAGGTCTTCATATCAGACAATGTATGTGCTGATATTGATATATCTGTGATAGGCTAATATTGGCTGATAAAATCGGCCTACAAATAAATTGGTCGGGCTCTACTATTTCGCACAATGTTCATTGTGTGTCCTTTAAGGCATTTAGATGGGAAACAATTCCAAGGGCTCATGTAAATTAAAATGACCCTGCTTGAAGTGTATTGTGAGAAACATGAGAAAACCCTGCCTGAATAAGTCCACTGCTACAATTTATAGGTGTATTTACTCATTACTTCAATACAGTTATAAAAAAGACAATTGTAGTAGGTAGAGAAGGAAGATCACTGGATAAAATAGAATTGTAGGATAAGAAATGTGACAGTTATGGTTAAGGAGTCCTGCAACAATGCCCTTAGGGAGGTGTACATAGGTGTGTCGGGGCATGTGTCGTGCTGCCATTGTATGGAAGTGAATATGATCCATAATTCAAATTAAAATGGATTAACAGAAATGCTTTTTCATTTTCAGAATATAGCTGCATTTTTTGACTCATGAATAAAATGAGTAATAAATCATCCAAAATGCATTTTCATTTTCTTCTTCAAGACTGCTCATTTTGTAACTCAATTAAAATGATAAAGAAAATTACATTTAAGATTTAATTTTCAAAAGATGCCCCAGCAAATAGTTACCAAATTTCAATTTGAAATGTCAAATTTGAAAATTAAAATGCATTAACAGAAATGCTTTTTCATTTTAAGGTCATCGCTGCATTATCTCTCTCTCTCTCTCTCTCTCTCTCTCTCTCTCTCTCTCTCTCTCTCTCTCTCTCTATATATATATATATATATATATATATATATATAGAGAGAGAGAGAGAGAGAGAGAGAGATAGAGAGAAATGCTTTTTTAAGGATTTTTAAGTGGCAGTTACAATTTATCCCCCTGGTCGGCACACATTGGAGATTTTTTTTAATCTGGGAAAGTGCAGTGAGTTTTTTCTTTCATCTGACAACTCTTCGTCTTAGTACCCTTTTCACCCTGAAATAAAAATGCCAAACTGGGTTTAGTCTGCATGTGCAGGACAAATAGGACAAATAAATAAAATGTTAACAATACCATAATGTGAGAAACATGCATACTACATGTCAACTACATGTTACAGTTAGGCATCATGCTTGAAAGCAGAGGAAGAAGAGCAAGCCTAAGAGTCTGTTACCTCTACATTCTACCAAGCAACATTTTGCAAAAATTAGGTTTTTGTACTGTACCACAACTTGATGTTTGTTCCTTTCTACTTGTGAATGGATTCAACAAATGGGTTGTAATGTGTTACTTATTAAAATTGAGAGATGTTGGTAGGTGGATTTTTTACCTTGGACAAAGTCAAGCTTGCCCTAATTTCCATCTTTCTACTAAATCAAACCAAGCTAAGATAATCTCATCACTTTTTGGTTGTACGTTGCTTCATATTTATGCACAGGCGTGAGAGCAGTTTCAATCCTCTCATCTAACTCTCATCAAAGAAATAAGTCTGTTTTCCACATTGTTCACTATATCTACCATACCTGTACTACTAATCTCTGTAACATGCAGCGATATGTACTACATAACATATCCACTAGAGATACTGACACATAAATGTGTTGACATGTCCCTATCAACGAGGGACATAAACTACAAAATGAATGACACACTGTTCTTCTCCTTTCTGTGTTCAGGGGACCTGCTGCCAGCTGATGGTATCTTAGTCCAAGGCAATGACCTGAAGATAGATGAAAGCTCTCTTACAGGAGAGTCTGATCATGTACGCAAATCTGTGGATAAGGACCCCATGCTGCTGTCAGGTTTGTTTTCACATTTTTTGCTTTTGTACAGTTTGCACAGTGGGGCAGACATTAGATGCATGCTGTCACAAGGTTCTGCCATGCAGACCTGATAAGTGATTATTAGGTTTATATTCAGCATTTTTTCCAATTATTATTATTATTATTCGGTGATTTGCCAATTGAATAAACTCATTTAATAATCTGAATCTGCAAAGTAACTTGTAACTAAATTGATCAACGAAATGGATTGTAGAGGAGGTAAATTTTGCAGAAAATGGAAATAGAATCAAACACTCAATCTCTATTTGTATATTGCTGATTCACAACAAAAGTTATCTTATTTATCTTTCCAGATTGTGCAGGTGTAGACTGTACTCATTAATTAATTCATAGAGGCCCAACATTTGCCCCATGAGCAAGTACCTGAGAATAAACTACCATTTAACAGGCAGAAACCTCAAGCAGAACCGGACTCAATAGTGGGCGGAGATCTACCTCAACTGGTTTGGTTGAGAGAGGGAGTACACTAGTAGAACTCATGTAAAAAACACTAATATTTATAACTGCATGACTCCAATTGGCCCTGAAAAATACATATCGGTCTACCCCATTTTTCTTTCTCTTCTTGAAGATATAATATTTTCATCATGGTGTTAAGTTTTGTGGTGGAGGGTGCTACCTAACACATCAGTCCAAAATCTTCCAAATGTGTGAGCTAAGATCTGGTGACTGCAAAGCCCATAAAATGATTCATGATTCATTATTTTTATACTCAAACCATTCAGTGAGCCCTCATGCCCTGTGGATGTGGATATTGGCATCCTGGAAGAAACCACTCCATCAGGATAGAAGTGTTTCATCATAGGGTAAAGATGATCACTCAGGACAACTTTATATAGATTACATGTACATTCACATTTACATTTAGGGCATTTAGCAGACGCTTTTGTCCAAAGCGACTTACAATAATTACATTTGTCACAAGAGAGAAACCACGACATATCACCGTTGATGGAGTAAAATGAAATATAAAAACAATTGTCAAGCCCTCTGTTACACTAGGTCTAGGGAGCCGAGCCCAACATAAATAACCAACACCTGAACACGGTGTAAGTTAAGAGAAAAATACAATTTATTACTATAATACAACAGACAAAAAAAGTGCAATTATGTACAGTAATGAAGCGTGGCTTCAGGGTGAGCCCTGGCCTAAAACAACAAACAAAACCAATCTAATCCCTACAGAAAAGAAAAAGAAACAAAAAGAGATATGCTGATCCTAACTCCCTAATCTAATGAAAAAAACAGGAGAAAACAGAAGTAAAGAAAAAGGCAGGTCACCCCTACTGCTTTCCCACGCACAAACACACACAGAGCACACGCACGCCCACAAACACTCCCACACTCAGGCCGATGTAGTCTAACACTCATTTTCCACAGTACAATTTCACAGGTTCTCTCAGCTAGCACACACAGGATCCCAACTGCTATTTGTCAAAGATTAGTAACTAAATTTATAACAATACCAAAAATCATGTCATGGCTGAATCAGAAATCACTGGAGCAGTATGACCTCTGCAGTTCAACAGAACAATACAGTGACAAGGAGACAGGAGAATGCAATCGTACTGATTTCCCTTGTTAGATCCCCCACAGGGTCAAGAGGTTGTCTTTTGTTCAAGTTTGTTTTTTCCACTAACAAGTAATCTGTCTGGATGTGAAGGTACTCATGTGATGGAGGGCTCAGGCAGGATGCTCGTGACAGCTGTAGGTGTCAACTCACAGACGGGCATCATCTTCACCTTGCTGGGTGCTGGAGAGATGGAGGAAGATGGGAAGGAGAAGAAAGGTAAGTGAATCAGTGGAAAGACTCAACATTCACAGAAAGGTGTTTTTGACTGCAATGACAGAAAGATGAATATTTTGTTGAAAATACATTGCAGTTTATTTGTAGTTTTACCTGCTCATATAGCAATATGAAGACTTAGTATTTAGTGATACATTAGAGGTACAAATGATTTTCTTGTTGGAATATACAAACCAGTAAATGTAGTAAGTAAACAGATGTTAACAAAACCCAGGAAAGAAGACAGTGTTTCTCAGACACCTCGGTCTCCATGGATGAATATTTACAACTGCTCCAGTCAGCTAACGTGTATTTAAACACAGAGGTGGAGGCGCCCTTGAGTCTGGTGTCGCCTGGGCCAGTACTTCCATTTAAAGTCGGTAGGGCAGCAGGTATAGAGAAGTCAGTAATCTTGTATTATACCGATTGTATCAGCATTTAATCTAGTAATAGGATAAGAAATACTTTTGCTTTATTAAAAAGCAATATTAAATAACCAAAACAGATAATAAGACACATCTCATAAAGAGACAACTAGTTGTTCATTGACTGCAGTGTGTGCGTGTGTGTGTGTGTGTGTGTGTGTACGTGTGAATATTATATTAACAGCATGAATGAAGCTCAGGGTTTTACAAATTACCTGTAACATTTTTATTCAGTTAATCCCCCTGAGCAGCACTCAGTTTACTTAGTGAGGTCATAACTAACCACCATGATGACTTCCATCCTTGACTAGCCATTACATCAGAATCAGAATCGGAATTCCTTTATTTCTCCTGCACGGGCCAACAGGAACATTTCTGTGTCACAGCAGCCAAAGGACAGTTTCATTTAACAATAAACAATGATGATAGTACAAAATGAACAATATAATAAAAAGAAAAGATACACACAGGCCATAATTAAAGTAAGTACTTTTGCTTTACTAGCCTTCATCTCCTTCATCTGAAGTCATTTACCATAACATTACATTGTGTTGGGCATGCTTATGAACTGGATGCATAAAGGTATATTGGATGTGTTCTGCTGAGATTCTGTAGCACTGATATTAGTGCTATTGTGGTTGACTAGTCTGGTTTTACAATAGGCAGACTGTACAGGGTTTTTGTTTTGCTTCAGCTTGGGAATCCTTCCAGACTCTGGACAATTTCTGTTGCTTCATCTGGCATGCCTCTCCCCATTCAACCATTGCTATTTTCTATTGCTACATCCATTTTTTATTTTTGCAACATTTGTTTTAAAACACATGCTTACATTACAATGCAATTGCAATACAAAAACATATAATGTTTCCATTTGTGCATTAGAAAATATTATTTTAAAACACATACTTAAAAATAGAATATCATTACTAATCAAGAAATTATACAGCATCAACAATTTAAGGGTTTCTTATAGTATATTTTGAGGTGTGCAGTAAGAAGAAAGCTTGTTGAATCAATGTCTTCTGATTTCCAATTGATTAGGTTGCATTTTTTGTGGCAGGTAGAATAATGTATTTCTTGTAGTAGTTAGAACTTCATGCCCCCCAGTATCCATGTATATATCCAATATCTTTCTCAATTTGAAAACATATTATCCTTGATGTGAAGGTAAGACTATGTTTCCAAAATTCCTCCAACACTGGTTCAGTTCCACAGCATATGGAGGAGATCACTTTTATTGATATCGATGACACATGGGAGAAATGGTGCTGTCAATGTTATGCGATCTGTATGGAATGTAATATATTCTGTGAAATATATTTATTAGATTTGCTTATACTTTGTGGAGATCAAGAGAGACTGGGCCCACTCCACTAGTTGATGCCAACCCTTCTCCCTTAAAAAACAGCCTATATCTTTTTCCCATGGGTTAGGATGCCTTATTATACCCAGGTAAGTTGTCACTTACAATACCAAATATGGAAAGTGTTCATCCCCTGGTTGTTGTCCATACCCTATTATACAGAATGTTTCAAAAGGGGTGTCTTTTGGGTTTTGGGGGAAATTTAAAAACAAAATATGTGCAGGAATGTTGATTATTTTCAATTGCAGTGTGGTTTGAGAGATTGGGGTTACCCCATAAAAGAGTCTTCCTGAAGTGACCTTCTTGCCAAGCATTAAATGTGTTCAGTATTATCGGGTTCAATTAGATATCATTATTTTTAAATATCTGCTTATCTGATATGCATATGCATATGCCTACATATTTAAAACTGTAAATGCACCATTTCAATGGGTCAGTGAAAGATCTTATATTATCATCCTGTATATGTAGTTGTAGTATCTCACTTTTGATACAAAAGTGCACTGTATTCATTTAAACATTGCCAAAATGAGTATACATATATGCGCGGGTCAGTTATGTGACTAGACAAGGGCGTAACATCGGTTTGAAAAGTGGGGGGGGGGACACAAAAAAGTGGGGGTCTGATTTGAATACCTTTTTATAAATTTCTACATGTTTTTAATCATATTCCCAGCTACTTAAAAGCAGCACATTATGATGAACGTGACTATCATGCTTAGTCATAGGTGTGATTGGCAAAGAACAAAAAAAGCAGGAAAATATACAGCTCCACTGTGTCTCTCTTTACATTTTAGTCAAGGCAAAGTAACTCATTTTGGAGCCAAAAATAGAACTAATTGTAATATAATTTTTTGCAGCTTAGATCATTTCTATGAGGTGTCCAGAACCACATACTAAAAGTTCTAAGAAATCCTAGTTGAGGAAATATGTTAAATTCTCATCAATCTGAGATGTGTGATAGTAAGGCAGGGCAAGGATACACCCCAAAGGGGCCAATTTTTTCCTTTGCTCCTATCAAAATAAAACTTTACACAATGAAAGTACCACTTTTTCTATTACAAGTTTCTTTGAAAATGAATTTTAATATGGAAATGAGCTATACACTAATCGAATAGAGGCTACCCAAAATAAACCCCACAGGCTTAAATTTTTCCTTTACTCCTACCACAATAAATCTTTACACATTGAAAGTCTACATGAAAAGTAAAACATTTTGTATTAGAAGTTTCTTTGAAAATGAATTTGAATATGCAAACGATCAACATACTAATTGAATATGCCCAAAATACATCCCAATAGGCTTGTTTTTTCCAATACTCCTATTACAATCAAACCTTACACAGTGAAAGTATACATGAAAAGTAACATTTTTGTTTTACAAGTTTCTTGGAAAAATACATTTTGAATATGCAAATGAGCTCAACACTAGGTCTAATTGACTTATGGCCAAGAAGCCATTAAGTGACAAGTAGAAAAAACAGGGGCCAAGTAACCAACACATTCATGTCCATTCAGTAAGGTAACCTATGCATAAACACAATAAATTTGAAGTCACTTGCCACACTTACTTGGGTCACTTCCACAAAAAGTCTCATATTGACCAATCTTTCCTCCAGCTGCTTTCTAAATTTTTTTATTCATTTATTTTTTTTACAAAAAGCATTAGCTAATGACATTCCCCCACAGATAACATCAGCAGAAAGTCAGAATAGTCATCTTAGTCATTGGTGACGTGTCAAGATTAGATTTTGGGCTGGTAGATTTACAAATGATTGGTATTGTTGGTAAGATTACGTGATTACAAGCAATAGTCATTCTTACCAACTAAACGATTCACTCTCACACAGAAGACAGATGAAAAAACAGATAGACACACTTTCCAGACATTCTAGCTCTTTAAAATAATTTTGTCAGACACCAAAACTGCTTCTCTTTTTGTAGTTAACAAGTATTTCAGAGAAGGTTGGCCACACATCAGACTTCCATTGTTTGTAAAGTAGCTTTGCCGTGTTATGAGAAGCTAGCAGATTGTGTTATGAGAAGTAGCAAGATGAGCCTAATTTCATTGCTAGACTTGTTTATGCAGTGGGTAATGTATGTAAACTGGGAGAAAAGTAGAGGTGTTCAAATTATGTAATGAGACATTCAGTGATGAAAACACATTGGTTGTTCTACGAGCAAAAGGCAGCAATGGTGTGAACCGTGCCAGTGCTCAATGTGGAAGTAGCTTAGTGACAATTCCTGGAGACAGAGCACACATTGAATGCTGCCACAGCTATTGTAAAGCAGAAAATATTGTATGTGATAATGTAATACCATCTTTGCAACAACCACAAATCAAGCATAATCTCAACTCAGAACAGAACTTCAATTTTCAAGAGCATTGCTTGTTCTGTGGACATCCAACTGAAATAGACAAGAAAGAGAAATTTGCTATCTACCCAGTAAGAACAGGAGACTTCCAGGAAAGGATTGTGCATGTTTAGAGTAATAACGACTGTCCTGGAAAATCAATGTGTGGTCACTTTGCGAGACACAGCCCATTCAATCCTTCGTGAATTTCACAAGCAACAAATATCTAAGAATCCAGAAAATGAGAAGCTGAATATAATTAAAACTGCTGCAAAGTTAATTGGAAGTAATGTCAAATTCTTGGAAGTCAAACAATTCTTACCCAGACTCAAGTGACATTGCAGCTGCTGCAAGCTATGTTCCAGAGTCACTACAAGTTCTACTGAGGAATATGTTTGCTGGTAAAAACATTGATACAGAGGTTGCATCAATCATACAGTCCATCATGCAAGCAATAAGACCAAGGACGATGATTGCACCTCTTCAGCTTGGCCCAGGGGTCCAAATGCATCACCATTTTATGTCAAGCTTTTTGGTAAACACACTCCATGACCACGGTTTTGCCTGTTCCTATGCAGATGTGATAAAATATGAACAGAATGCAGCAGTGGCACAAGGGACTGAGATCCCTGGATTCACAGAGAGCATCATATACAATATGTTGCAGACAACGTCAGCCACAATTGATGGTACTGGGACGTTCCATGGAATGGGTATAATAGCTTGTATTACACCAGGAATCCAACAAAACAAACCTGTTCCAAATATCCAAGTGACTGCTGCAGATATTTCTGCGGTTGGTCACATAAACATTCAGTACTTTAAGATTCCTCCTATGCGTGAACCTATTGTGTATCAGCCACTGGCTCTGTTGCCAGCAGATAACAAAACATCACAGCTGGATGTTTTGTGGAAAACATCCCTACTCCTTCACTCTCAAAGGCCATCATGGTCTAGTATGATGTAGATGCTGTATCTTGGTGAACATCCTGGGGGAGCTTCAGTAACATTCCTTCCAATGATTGATCTTGATCCCAGTGATGAATCCTGCATATACTCAACATTGAGGTTTGTGGCAACTCAAGCTCTACAGTATGATGTGACCCCTGTTCTGACGTTCGACCAGCCCCTTTTCTGGAAAGCCTTGGCCATTATCCAGTCTCAGCCAAGCAACAATGAACTCAAGTGAATGGTCCTCTGGGTTGGGGGGTTTCACATGCAAATGAGTTTCTTGGGTAGCATTGGACATTTAATGGCAGTGTCTGGACTGGAGGAGCTACTAGAGGTGGTGTATGCTGGAAATACAGTGTGCCACATGATGTCTGGCAAGGCTGTGTCCAGGGCAGTCCGTGGCTGATTCTTACAATGTGCCACTGCCAAACAAAGACGACACCTGCTGCTGATGCTGAGCCAGATGAGGAAGTTCACGATACCCAAGAAACAATCACAACTGACTTGGGTATTGCAAGTGAGCTATATGACCAAGTTATGTCCTCTAATATGTCGATGGAAGAACTTTGCTCTGCTGAGGTTCTGGAAAGAATCCAGAGTGCACTCAGCAACAAGAAGGAAACAATGCATATGACGACAGCACAGCTTTGGCTGCAGTACATGGACATGATTGATATTCTGAAAAACTTCATCAGAGCTGAGAGGACAGGCAACTGGAGATTGCACCTTCAGTGTGTTCATGATATGCTACCCTACTCTGCTGCTTCTGGACATAGACTATATGCAAAGTCAGCCTATGTATACCTGCAAATGATGACAGCCCTACCTGAAACATATCCAGATGTCCACAAGAAATTTGAGGAGGGATTTCACGTAGTGAGGCGGAGCAACAGGTATTGGGCTGGACTGTCCACTGAAATCATTATTGAGCAAGTGCTCATGAGAAGTGTAAAAATACATGGAGGCTTAATAAGAGGAAAAGGATTTACAGAGACTCAATGCTTGGTGTAGGTCCTCTCAATGCCAGCATGTGCAAACATCAACAATGCTATGCAGTCCTTCACAGGTGTCTCATATGAGACCAGCGACCAACATAAAGACCTGTCCATGGCCAGGCAGACTAGAGATGTCAATGACACTCTTGCCCACTCATGCCTGTGAGAAAGTCAAATTACTGGCCAAAGCATGTCATCGCGCTGTATCCATTTCAATTAGCAGTAAAAGAGATCCACCTCTGGCTAACCTCTTTACGTCACCAGCTGCCTTGGCATTCGTGTGCCATAACCTGCCGTCAATCAAAAATTATAATAAATGCGTTAACTCATTGTACGTTTTGTGGCGAGCTGCAGCAAAAGAAAATCTGCACACAAGAGAGCTCATTAAATTTGACACGGGTTCTTCGCAATTGAGGTAATTCTATAATAGAGATTCTATAATTCTATTAATGTGTTTGACATAAACATTTGACGAACATAATCATCCGTCTTCTCATACTCGGTCACACTCCTTGATGATAAAACAGTAGGGTGGGTCTCTGGTGAGGGCGGTTGAGAAGGTGGAGCCGAGGTGAGCTGGGCCATATCACATTTATTTTTGCACAGTAGAAGATGGGGCATAATGGTGTCTTTCCGGATTATTGTAGTTCCACAAAATGGACAGTGAAAATGGCCTCGATCTCTGCAGGGCAGATTGTATCTGCAGATGATCTTTTCTAAAAAAGGAGAGTAATTTGTCTTAAAAATCATACAGTACCTGGGAGACAAATATTTACATAACATCCTATACAGTACATACAAATGTATTTTTCCTTACTTTAAACAGTTATGTATACTTCAAAAAGTGAAACAACTCCACTGACTGCTACAAGTAGGGATCTCTTGAAAGTACAATATGCCTTTAGACATCCAAAAACACAAGTATCATTCAAAATTACATGTAAAGGCATATGATACTTTATGAACATACCCTTGAAATGCACTGCATTTGTCGCATGATTCAGTAAGTGCCTCTGGACGACACTTTCACTTTTAGTTGTGAATTTGGGGCAGACAGGACAAGCAAACACAGATGGTGACACGGTCGTGCACTGCAGCCTGTCACCTTCCTCCGTTATAGAAGGGTGCATCTGCAAGAAAAGTCTATACACACACGATATATATACACATACATACATACACATGATATATATACACATACATACATACACATGATATATATATATATATATATATATATATATATATATATATATATATATATATATGGCCCTTTAAAATCTGTTTTATTTGTTCCTAAATTAATTAACTAAATTAAATAACGGGAATCATGTTTTTTTTATTTACCTCTTACTCTTATTATACTATCACTGTTTTTAATGTAAATAACTAAAATGTACACAATTTAAATAGAAATTACCTTAAATTTATTGAGATGACAAACACATTTCCTCAAGACTGTACCGTAAAGTACATTAAAGAGCATCTAAAACATTTTGACCTCATCATGTCTTCATACAGTAGTATCTTTTGTGTTTTTATGGGCTTCATTTGGGTTTCACTGAACAAAAACATGAGCAGCTCTCAGGCAGATCCAGTAAATGTTTGCATACCAAAATAGTTCTGAAAAAATTTAAGTTGTAAATATTAAAAAAAAAATAGCAAAGATGACCAACAAAATGAGAAATTATACTTGTGACGTCGTGTCAATAACATACTAACCAGCTAGCAGTGAAAACACCAACCCTCCCCCTGTCCTGTCCTCTGAGCTCCCAGCCCAGGCAGAGTCAGCTAAGAGGGCTGTGGCTAACAGGGCTAACTGGCTAACAGCAGCTACTGTTAGAAGCAGCAACAGTCACTCCTCAGACAGTTGGCTAACTCTCACGCATTACACCTTTAATTATGATTTCTCAGGTCTGCTTCTTTGCAAAACAACAGTTCAACTGACACATACAAGTTGTAAGTACTCTCGTCTTTGGCTAAGCTAATGTTAAGCTAAAGCTAACCATCGAGTCAAGCAGATTAACTGCCTTCACGACACTTGACACTCCAACTCTTCGATGCATTGCATTTGTAATATATATTTAAGTACGAATTACATCTTAGAGAAGATACCACACTCATTGGATGACAATTAAAAGACTATTTCTCTTACCGTTCCCCCGCTCTCTGTTCATAAGCTATTAATCGGTATGGACGCGGAATAAGCAATACATTACACGAAGAAGAAACTTCCGCTTGGGACTTCCGGTAGGGAATGGATATATTGCGGTGCCCTTGTTGGCCATCTTGACTGCAGATGGGTGCCTGTCGCAGCAGGACGTTTCAGGATGGTTAGTGTGTCTGTATAATATTAGTTTGTTCGTATGTGTTGTTACATTTACCACCATGAAGCTAATGGCTAACAGCTAGCGAAAGCTATGTTTGTCTCCAACTCAGTCTCCAAACTCTTGGACACTGTTCGCATCGTCTCTGTCTTCAGTCTGCACGTTTCCAGACTTTTTACTGTGACAGCCAAGCTCCATCGTAATATCATTAACATTAAACTCGCTTCAAACTCCATTGCATAGCGGACCGAAGCGGAGCTAACTAGTTAGCCAATTTCCAGCTGACTTCACCAGACTCATAGGCAACTGTAAATACTATCAAACCGCGGAGACACTTTCCAGTGGCTCAGGTGCAGTTTGCTGGGTCCAGTATGGTTGGGACTGATCCTTTTACGAGGGTCAGTGTCGAGGCAAAGCCAGCTTTGTACTGACCCTCATTACTGAAGCAGTCTGATGTGAACTGGTTAGCAGACACATACAAGCTAACATGAACCGCGGCCGGCACGTTGTCTTAAAATATGAAAAGCAACCACTGTCTCTTCTGTTGTTCTGTAGCTGGGACAGAATATGGGCACTTATGTTGAGTTTGACAACCAACAACAGAGCTATTTGCATGTCTAGCTTTAAGCGACGACATTGTGAAACACTGCTGTTTCACTGCTGGACACACCGAACTTCACCTCAGGGATGATCACCCCCCTCTCAGATATCTCCTATCACCGCACAGAGGAGGTCGGCCTATGATAATGACTCCTTTTGTTACATAACGAAAGGAGCAGATTCTGAACAGCCTGTAGGAGCTCCGTGTTACCAGTGGGTGGGCTGC